>NC_142608.1:14381171-14681171 GCF_041222555.1 Hakea prostrata
AACATTTCTTTTCACCATCTCTCTCAGTTTTGGGATAATACTTGTGATGTTGTTCCATATCCATGATCTTTTTTTCTTTGTGATTTGAGGATCGAAAATGCTTGTGTTTTTGAAATATCTGGCTTTGAGGACTTGTACCCATACCACATTTGGATTTGAGATTACTCTCCACCCTAGTTTCAGTAATAGTGCCCAATATGTGTAGTTGTACACCACTTCCCCTATATCCCTCATTTGTGGAATGTTTTTTCTCCTTATCCCTTGTATGATGGCAGCCCGCCTAATAGCCCTACCATCAGGGGAGGAAATAAAAATGATAGTTTTCTCCCTTGGATCCTCAAAGTTCCAGGTATTGATGGTTTTCAAAGCTTCTTCTTCTTTTTTATTCTTTTTTTTTTTTTATTTTTTTTGGGCGGGGGGGGGGAGATTTTATTAGTGAAGACTTCATGCATTTTGTTCTTAATTTTTTTGGGGGGTTTCCTCTGCCTTTAATGGTTAACCACCAGCTTATGCAATGTATCTTATATAATTTAATTAATTGCCTTGCTAATAGCTTTGATTAAATTCTTTTATCTCACCCTTCCTAAGGTGTTTTGTGCCTTAGAGACAGATATCTGACAACATCATCCTTGTCCAGGAAATCATTCAATTTATGAAAAAGATTAGGGCTAAAATTGGGTATGTTGACATTAAACCTGACATGTCCATGGGTTAATAGAGGGTACGATGGTCCCTTATTGACAATTTTTTCAGGTTCGTTGGGTTTCCTAACTTCTGCTGTGATCTTACTTCTAATCTTATCTCCACTGGGTGTTTCTTTTTGAAACTATGTTGAATCCATTTGGCACATTTTCTTTTCATGTGACTTGACTAAGCGTGTATGGGCTATAGGATCCCTTGGTTTGAGAACTTGTGGTTTGAGAACTTGTTCACCAGCCTCTTCTCCACATGGGCATTGCTCCTTTTTGAGATGGGCTTTGTGCAGCCTCATTACAATGGTAATGGTTTTTTTTTTTTTTTTTTTTTTTTTTGTAAAGATGTTATACGGTGCGCTCCTGACACCTTTTGTGATCCCAGAATTGGAAATAATTAATTAGGATTTCTAATAGAACAATGGAGCAGGGTTTAAGTGATACTTGGAATTATGTACCACCTTGGCACTAATTGTAACGTTTTCTAACTAGTAATGAATTGTTTAAAATAAATAAATAAAATAATAAGCTTAAAAGCTTAAGAGGTCATGAGCCCAAATGTCCTTACAGCCTTCCCTTGATAAAGAGGGGCTTTAAGACCCATTGGTAAATTTGTTGATTAGTGCTCTAGTGTTTTATTAGGTTATTCTAAGAGATTCACTTAGTTAATAAACATCAAGGCTTCATAGTATGAGGTCAAAAATTCAAATCTTCTTAATGTTGGCTTCCCACTTCATATAAAAGTTACTTATTCTAAGGGGAAAAGGAAAATAAAAAAGAGACGCTGCCTATAGGTTGGAGGATCTTAATGAATATCAATGGCCTATAAGCTAGTTTTCTAAGGAGAACATAAAATTTATCACATTTTAAAACTCTCAGCACTCCTCATTCACTAGGGGTGCAAATTTGGCATTGGTCGCCCTGATCCACCCTAAGCTCGAATAAGGCTTGGGCTCAAAATTTTGGCCCTAAGGGCAGGTCAAGGCCAAAATATTCTGGCCCTGACTAGGGCTAAGGGCGGGCCTAGGATTACCCTTTGGCACAGTCCCAACCCATCCCTGGTTTTTTGCCCTAATTTTGGTCATGATCTTGACCTTGGTTATGACTCTGATTTTGGCCCTAATCCTGGCCCTGATCTTAATCTTGACCCTAATTTTAGCCATAATCTTGACGCTAATTTTGTTCTTATTCTTAACCCTGATTTTGGCTGATCCTGACCCTAATTTTGACCATAATCTTGATGTTAATTTTGTCCTTAATCTTAACCCTAATTATGTCATTGAGCTTTACCTTGAACTTCATATTAACCTTGATATAAGCATTGATTTTGACTTTGAGTTATTTTGATCATATTAGAATATGAGTTTATTTTTTATATTATTTTTTAGGGTAATTTTTATTTGGAACCCTTGAGATTCAGTAGTTTTTAGTTCCAAAAAATATTGGCATATTTCATTTGTCTTCAATGTGGTATTTCAAAAAAACTTATCAAGGAGAAGAGTTATGTTTGTAACTAAAATACAATTTTTTTTTTACTACAAAAAGAATACCTTTATTTGTAGAAGACGAAATTACTATTGATTTATTTGTTAACAAGGTTTTGAATATTGATTATTTTGTTGAATAGGGATATTAATTTATCGAACAATTGTGAATGATAATATTCTTACCGACGACATAACTTTTATCTAAAGTGAATTGACATCTGATACTTGATTTCAATGAATTAGAAACAATACCAATGATAGGGTCAATCAAGGCTAGGGACATGGCTAATCAGGGCCAGAGACATGGCCAATTCAGGGTTAGGGCTAGGGACATGGCTAATTAGGGCCAGGGACAAGGGTCTATCAAGGTTAGGGACAGGGCCAATAAAAGCCAACTCGTTCTAACCCGGCTCAATCAAAGACAATCAAGGCAAGAATAGGTTTGGCTTGGCCATGTAGGGCTTAAGGTCAAGAACAATAATCCTTGACCCTGAATTAAGATCAAGACGAGAATAAGCTTAAATTATAAAATATATATATAGGGCTGGGCTTGGGATTGCAAAAGCCTGGCCTACAATCCCTTTGCAATCCCAAGCCTTGTTGCAACCCTATTATTCACCATGCACACAAGATAACCATGTAGGTAAAGTCATAAAGATCTCTATCTTTCCACTCTGATTTCGACGTTTAAAAACTGACTCAATTTTAATGGTTATGGTAGTTCAACCACCTAAATTGAATTGCTGGAGGTGGGGCCTTTTTTTGGTCCATGACAAGAAAATTATATACAGTAGGGTGGACTCCTACACTTTGAGACAAAGATCTATTCGATTTTATAAGGGATTGTGGCAGGTTCAACAAGCTAAGTCTGTAGTAGCTTCAGTAAGACAACTTTGGATTAACTCTTCTAAGTCTTGTTAACAAACTACTACACAGGATCCATGGCCATACTACTTAGCACATCTGTTTGTCTAGTTAACAAGTGAACTCTTCCATATTATTGTATCTTTATTCAGTTATTCCCCAGCACAGAAACATATGTATATATGTATTCACTTCTGTACAAAGACCTATCGTTATTCAGTTATTCCCCAGCAGAGAAACATATGTATATATGTATTCACTTCTGTACAAAGACCTATCGCTTGGCAGGCATATCCTCTGAGATGTAATATACAAATGTACTACATATTTTCTAAATAATAAAACTTGTTTTGCATCATAAAAAGGAAAAGAAAGAAAAATCCCCCTAGAAAATAACGAAAGGGTTTTTACATTCCAAGAACACATTGACCTAAAATATTACCTAAACTAATGTTCTTAGGCTCTTTTTGGTATCAATTCTCATTCTCTATTATGTCTATTTAAAATAAATAAGTACAAGAATTCATTTGGTAGAAGAATGGTGAAAAAAGAGAAAGTGGAAAAATTGAAGAGAACAGAAGATTGTAGGCATTACCCCCTGCTTGAACCCAGGATAAATTTTACCTTGGTTTGGTTTGGGTTTTTTTTATTTTCTTTGTCCAAAAGCCAACCCCGACTATGGGCAAGCTGCTTAGAAGTCTAGAAAGTCATATAAGCCAAATCATCTAAAGTCTACAACATGATATCCGGCAATAACGAAGCAAGATGTACTTGTAGATATAAAAAATCGGACAAAAATATGATGAAAAATGCAAAAAATAAGAGAGAGACTCTAGAGAGTTTGGAGAGGAGAGAGAAATTTGGCCGAAATTTAATCGTCGACATTAGACTATATATTTATATATATATATATATATATATATAGAAATTCGGCTAAAAAGTCTACCGAGTTTCTATTTAATCGTCAACATTAGACTATATATATATATATATATATATACCCTCAACGGACGAAAAATCGATCATCGACGATATATCGTTGACATATAGACGTCAATATTTTGAAAAATCGTATTGTTGGGTGAAATCATGTCCCCCGGCGACAAGGCGTGCGATATATCACCGAAACATTGTACATGGACTATACTTAATTACCTTTCGTTCAATAAGTTAGGGTTCTTTTATTTATTTATTTATTTTTTTTTTTCCTTTTCCTTTTTTCTTTTGATTAAATTAGGTGAGTTAGATAAGTTAGTTTAGCCTATCAAAGTCTTGACAATGATGATATGTAATTAACACGCTGGTTGAGCCTGGCCAAATGTATACAACAATCAAATTCCCACAATTAATAGAGTCTTTCTAGGAGCCAATCTGGTGTGAAAAGTTTTCGCCATCTTGACCTTGGGCTAGAATCCACTGCACCGGAAGAAATGACAGCCACCCAACAACAGCAGTTACCCACTGAGCGCCACATGGTTGTGAATAAATCGAAGTCTTTGATTTTCAACAACTCAATTCGATTTATTTATAACCAACCCTATTTACCTTCCACTCTTGAATCTAATGTCTTCCCATAACGACGTTACCGCCATAGTTGCGTCCTATCATGGTCTTCGGATTTTGTCACACCTCTCTCCATTTCCACCATAAAAGAAATAGATTTAACCTGATGATCTCCAATCTCCATTGACAAAAAGAAAAAAAAAAAAACTTAATTTTCTCTGGTTTACTCTTCTCTTCTTTTGCAATTTGCATACCATTTATTTCATTGGCCTTCACTAGTGATGACAATTAGCTAACCCAACACCACCATCGACTACAGAGGCTTCGTCAGCAACTCAACCAAAGTCCAATCTTCCTCTCTACGTGGTTGCTTTCATGAACCCAAACCCATCTCTCAGATCATTAGCCTTGTACCAAAGAGCTAGATTATTTTCAAGTACCTTCAGCTTGTTGTTAGTAACCATGAAAAGAAACTGATGTGCCTTCATCCATTGACTGATTCTGTCACACCCCACTGCCTGTATTGGTTTCACCCGACAACCTGTGGGCGATCCATGGTTTAACCATCAATGATAATAAATACACATAATAATAAATCAAGAGCAAATAACAATTTAATAATTAAATAAAATTATGTACATGTGTCTTGAATCAATAAAGAAATAATAGAATGTAAGGAATGAATGAAATAAACGTGTTTAAAAAGGGTATCTTAGCGGAAGCAAAAGAAAATCAAAGTTTAAATGTTATTTTGTTCTTTCTCAAGGCCGGTACTCTTCTCTTCTAGTTTCTCAATGAAATGAATCATGAGTCCTTCCTTCATCGTCCTATCAAAATGACAAACCACTTGGATTCTTTTGTCCTCAATAGGTAGTATAAACGCACTCCATGCACCCGTAAGTGGCTTCGTGTTATGCAGCACTACATCCCATTGACGCCTCCAGAGCCTCTTCATGGGGGTTCTGCCAGTCATACGGAACTTCTCCCACTTCAATATAGCCATTTAAATAATATAAAAATAATCTAAAAAAAATATGAGTTCTGACGAACTCAGTAAGGCAACAAATCTCATATACATGTCAACATCATATCATAGTAAATAACATAAATGAAATATTATATGCATAAGTATGGATGCATCTAGTAGCTAACCATGTAAGTTTCTAATATGACAGGCATGCATGCTTTAAGGTATACATTAACCCTCCTCTAGGTATGTCTCATTACTTTGATCCCTCACGAACTGGTTACCTCTATTGGGATCCTGAGTAAGGGGTACGACCCTCGTCAATCAACCATGACTTGGGTTTAAGTCCACATTCTTTCACCACAACCATTGGCATGAGTACTGGTGCATGTCAAGGGTTCTAACCCAATGCAAGATCATACAGTAACATAATACATATGGTTCAGATACTTCCCTTATGACACCAACCAACTCGGTTCAGTATCCTTCTCCACCTAAGAAGGAGAATCCTCATTGACTGGTTATCTTTGTTAGACTCCATCCTCTAACCATATGGTCATCCACATATTGTTGGGGCGGATACTCTCATGTGTCCTCGCAACTCCCAAGCCATTTATTGGACGCCCATGAAGCAATAAGCCAAACCCTAATATATGCAACCCTACTAATGCATGATCAACAGTGGACCACTGAGTCTCCACACGGAATGGCTACCGCTGTAGGATGAAACAAAGTCACATCACAGTTACCATGGATCATTTGGCTTCAATACTCCTGTTGATAAGGTAGTAGCATGTATAAGTACCTAATGGTGCAATCTACACTACCTAGGTATGTAATCCAATAATCAATAGTGTTAGGGGCATCAGAAAACAATGTCCCATACCATAGTTCTTGATATCCTAAGCTAGAGATACCTAATAAGGATACCTTTAATCATAGTTACCACAACTCATCATTCAATATCACATATTGATAAGTAGATCTAATCATCATTTACAACAAATTATTGTCAATGAATCATTTAAACTATTGTAACAACAAGTTATAAGATCACTTATGCATTCAAAGCAATGAACAATCATTACATTACATGTCAATCCATATATAAGGAAATGTAATCTTACTTGTTGTAGTGAAAAAGCTACTGAAATGACAATTAAACTTCACAAGTAAAAAATCCAGTAAACCTCAGAGATCACGTAGATTAGGGTTAAGAAGTTTCATCAAAATCAGATGTCAAAACAGAGCAAAACTCAAACTGATATGACCATTGTGATCCAGCTGGTCGCTCAGGGTGGTTGGTTGAGTCAATTGACCGCCGCCTTCTTGGGCAAAATCTCACGTCCAAAATTTAGACTTTTGATCACTTATCCTAGATTTCATTTTTGGATGATTCAAATCCGAATTTCGTCCTTAATATTCTAGAGAGTTCATCTCATTCTATAAGTATAGAAGACGAAAATTTAAAATCTACTTCATCTCTTTCAACTAAACCAACCCTTGATTCATAGAAATTCATCTTCGAGCGTGATCTAGTTGTGATCATCGATGGAAAGATTCTAACCATTTTAACTAACTATCTAGAGAATCATATAGGGAAGAAGAACTCTCAAATACCAAAGAGAAACATGTAGGATGAGTGTGTGTGTGTGAATAACTAACCTCCAGAAGATTCGAAAGACTGAACGGGAATCAAACCTTCTCTGTAATTCGAACATTTTTCACCACCAAACACATGTACTTAGCCTCCCAATTGTCCATAGTAGCCTCCACGAATAAAATAATACGAAATTAGATTGTGGATGATATTTATAGAGAGTTGGGGGCAAAATAGGATTTAAAACCCGCAAATAGACCTAACCGATCGTTTGGGGCAGTTGGTTGGGTCAATCAACCGCCTTAAGTAATCGCCCCCTAATACTTTTTAATACTTGGGTACTTTGCTCAACTGGTTGATCTCCGACACTAATCTAACTTAAACCAACACATGGAGGGGGTTCTTACTTTAATCTCGAATATCTTCAAACTCGATTTGTCTTAGGCTAGAGATCCACCTTCCCAGTTCATCAGGGTTTCTACTAGATCTCTTTCGAATTCCTAGTATGGCAAGTTTTTCATCAGTAGAAAGGTCCATGGGCTCAAAATATGGATCATGGGCTTCAATTCAGATAGACCACAGCTTCTTACGGCTGAAACTTCGGGTTCTTGGACCTGCAATACGGATTTTATGTTAGAATTATAGGGATTGTTACAGTTTCAGACATGGAAGACTTGCAATCATTTTGTTATTGCTGAAAACTTACCTGAGGTTCATTCCTACCAAAATCTGATCAAGATTTTCTTTGCTGTTGGGAGTGTGAAAATAAAATTTGAAGAATATGAAGGAATAAATTAAGAGGATGATCGTCGAATTCACCCAGCAATTACGGGACGTCGTCATGGGAAGAGGGTAGATTTGTGAATTGATATGGGAGTGTAGGGAGAATAGGTTGGTTGATCCAACGGTTCGATGAACACATTGGGTTCATCAGATAAACTTATAAAGGGACTAGGTATTTGAAAATCATAGGCTATGATTTATTCACGGCATGTGGCACTCCCTAGGTAGCGGCTACTATTTTTTCTTTTTAGCGGTAGAGAATTCGAGACCCTTTGACCTTAGTTTACAATTGGTGATCTTAGAATGTTGTGTCAAGATCCACTCTTGAACCAATCTCCAAAACAACCTTCATAAAACAATCTCTATCTAGGTTTCATGAATAATAACTCAACAAAATAATTACAATTGGTGAAATCAAAAGCATGTGTTCGGTCGATTTGAGCTTGATTGTGTAATTAATTTCCACTCTTTGATTTGTAGATCTTGTTTCTCTAGACTTGCTTTACCGACCAATGGGGGTGGTGGTCTAGTGGTCTCAAATTCACTCCCAAATGGTTTGGTAAATCTCATGTTCCAGGTTTGAATCCCCTCTGCTCTTCTGTTTCTTGTATTGGACAGTTGTGTGCTCTTTGGCCTGGGCATGAGTGCTACCGGCTTCTGTGGACTATACTAGGCCTCCGGTGGGTGGTGCTTAGATAGTTGTGTGCTCTTTGGCCTGGGCATGAGTGCTACCGGCTTCTGTGGACTATACTAGGCCTCCGGTGGGTGGTGCTTAGATAGTTGTGTGCTCTTTGGCCTGGGCATGAGTGCTACCGGCTTCTGTGGACTATACTAGGCCTCCGGTGGGGCTCCGCTGACGGGGCCAGTGCTTACCCTGGTGGTGCTAAAGAGTCTCCGCTTACGGGGCCAGTGCTTACCCTGGTGGTGCTAAAGAGTCCGAACATTGCGTAGCGGGGCCCGCTACTGCATCCCCTCTTTTGTTTACCAAAAAAAAAAAGACTTGCTTTACCGTCCCAAATAAAACTAATTTACCGGAATGAGAAAGAAAATTTTAAAAACGGAGAAGAACGGACGTTACAAAAATTTGAAAAAAAATAAAAAATAAAATCTAACCAGCAATTAATATTTTTTTAGTGAGTCATTTTCAACCTTCATTGACTAATTATTATTATAATATTTTATCACAAGCAAAGATTGTTAGTGGTTATGTGTCACTAATTTAGACAAATTTTCCTTTTTTGGTAAGTTTTACTCCTACGTTGACAGTTTTACACGCTATTGCTTGGACTAATAACGACTTAACGTGCGGATTAGGGCCGAAATGGCTAAAAGACGAATGCTTTGTCTAACTATGGTGCTACCCAAGGAACGAAATCTCGGTGGATCTCGCTGGTTCGCTGGTTGCCGAAACCAGCGAAACGGCGAAATCTCCCGAGATTTCGCCGATAGGTTGTTGATTTTAATTAAGTGTAGTGACTTTTTACGGGTGTGGGTTTAATGTGTAACGTGAAGGTTTTATAAAAAAACCATTTTTTCAGTAAGAAATGAATGGGATTGTGTCAGTAGCATTAAATATGTTGAATCAGATTTTATAAAACAAATAAAATATCATCAAGGTGACAACATGTGTGGCTACAAATGTGACACTCAAGCCACTTTTAACTTTAAAAAAAATTTATTTTTTAATATTGATGGGAGAAAGTGGGAAGACAGCACATCATCTTCTTCACTTCTTTCTTCAGTTCCTGTACAGAAACCGTAGGAAAGCCAAAGAAAGCCAAAGAATCAGCGATTGAAAAGTGAGTATTTTACAGTAATAGAGCGAGAGGTCAGAGACTCAGAGGTCATCTACTATTGTTTCTTCAGAGATTTTTGATCTTGTACCTGTTGGTTCTGTTCTCCTTTTCTTCTGCTAAATGGTGGTTTCGCCAGTGAGATTTGACTATGAAATGAACCAAAGAGGCAGAGAAAGAACGTAGCAAGGAGATTTACCATTTCGACGATATTTTGCTGGTTGGATGGCGATTTTTGACAATATTTCAAGAATTCGATAGTTTTCCGGCGATGTTTAGCGACTTTCCGGCGAAATTCTTGAATTCTCATTTCGCCCACCTATATCGTTTCGCCCTCCGGCGAAACCAGGTGCCATCTTGATATTTCTTTTGCACTGAAACTAAGTTCCCTGGTGCTACCTATGTCTGAGCCGTCAGATTGAAATCGTGTTTTTTTTTGTAACATAGGCGCTTTTTATATATAAGGAAATTGGGGTTGGGATAATTACATATGGCCGCGGGTAGGATTGAACCCACAATCTCTCCACTGAGAGGTGAGTTCTCAACCATTGCACTATCCTTCCATTGGCAAAGATTGAGATCGTGTTTCGCACTCCATCTTTAAAGCTGAAGCATGCTCCCTAGATGGAAAACCACGTGGAAGGAGAAAATATTTTTTAATTGTATCCATGCAGGGATCCACAGCAGTGTTTCCTCCGTAACATTAAAAACTTACCTACCTCGTCCCACGTGCCACGTAGTGGTGCTCTTTATAGGACAGCTGTCATCTGACCATACCTGCCAAGTGTCAGGTATGTTTTGACTCTTTACTTAATTCTCCCTGTAACCTTTACACGAGCGAAACGTGCCAAGGAATTTAGATCATAATACGCGCTTGCTAGACTTGATCCTGAGGATCTGACAAACTCTTTGAAGAAATCTTGGTGTTGCAGGTCGATTTTGTCACTCGCGTTTGCTTTTTGTTAATCAATCTGTGATCTGGAACTTCGCTAATCTGAATTAGCTTCCTGGATTTTCTGATTAAACGAAGATTTGAGGAAAGAGTAGTGGATTTTTCATTTTTGATCGTCGCGTGATAGGTTTACTGTTGTCTGCTTCTTTAATGGCGAAGTTCGAAGCGTTTGAAGCAGTGGATCTCGTTCAGGTTTTTACCCGAAGTTGAATCGTTTCTGCAGGGAAAAGACAGAAGAAAATGACGAGTGAGGAGTCGTCCCATCAGATGAATAGAGAGATACCGTTCCTATCACTGGTTGCTATGTTTGTGTGCCAACGCGTTGCGATTCTCGAAAACCTAGGCCACACAAGTGCAAGAGGACGTCGTTGTGCCACGTACTTACCTGGAGTAAAGCGGGAAGCAGTGGGGAGAAGATAACGAAGGTGACTAGCCGACTAGCTGAGGACCTTACGCTTGATAAAGAAACAATAATAAAGTAACATGACTAACATCAAGTAACTGAGCAGAAATGAGGGGGATTCTGAAATTTTGTACTTTCTAGGTTGCCATCTTGTTATTTTATATATATATATATTCCGTTTACAGAATTTCTAGCCTTTCCCGTCAAGGAGATTTGTGTTGTTTTTCATGAGTGAAAGAAGGAATGCCACCAGGAAGGATTAAAAAAAAGAAAAAAGAAAAAAATGAAAAATGGCAATTCAGAAGTTGTGAGGTTAAGAAGCTCTATCTGAAAAAGGCGAATGCAATCGAAGTTCGGATTGTGTGGCTCTGTTTCCATACTGGAGAAAGCTGTGAAAGAGTAACAGCAGATCACCTCAGGTACATCTCTCGCATTCTCATTTCACCTCCTCATCCTCCTCTCTCTCTCTCTGTGTCTAAGTCTCTAACTCTATGTCTTAATTCTGATACTGGGCATGTGTGATTCAACTGGGTTATTTATGACTATTGCAATTGAAATATTTAGTTTGGTTGATGCTGGAATGATTGATTTACATGAAAGTGAGTTCTCAGGGGTAGTAGGCAGATGCCTTTAGCTAGTTACTACTCAGAAATTCATGTTCAAAACTCTCTTGTTTTGTTATTCTTCTTTTTAATGTACATCGTTGTGCAGACTGCAGGGTAGGTGATTATCTTTTCGGAACCCAGTTGGGCGTTGTGTTGTGGTTTTCTTCTTCCTCGACTGATTTAAGATTGAAATGTGGGTTTTCCGGTTCAAAATGATTGTGGAAGTGAAAATTCGTGTCAGAAGTCGGAGCATTATTCGGTTAGTTAATGGCGTTTCCTCAGACCTTGGTGTTGCTGTAGGCGGATAATATGGAGGGTTCATCAGAATCTCGTTGGCAGAAATCCGAGAGTTCTAGGGAATTGAATGCTTTTGAGGTATCCAGCGGGAGCCTTGGCTTGGTTGACGCCAACCCCGTTGGCGTCTCCGGTGATGTGTCGAATAATGCCAGTTCTGCAAGGTGCACGCCGTGGGAGAAAGCGGGAGATCGGGGTCTTGAGAACCAGGCCGGCTCTTCTGGGGCCATGGGACCTGTTGCTCATGCAGTAGAACGGGATGATGTTAGCTTGAGGCAGTGGTTAGATAAACCAAACCGATCTGTTGATCTGTCGGAGTGCTTGCACATGTTTAGGCAAATTGTTGAAATTGTGAACCTGGCACATGCGCAAGGCGTTGTGGTTCATAATGTGCGTCCATCCTGCTTTGTTATGTCTTCATTTAATAGCGTTTCCTTCATTGAGTCTGCTTCATCTTCGAGTTCAGGTTCTGAGTCATATGGTGATGCCGTAAACAACCAAACATTAGGTGGGCAGAGCTGCTCGTCTCCATCAGCCCAGGACTTGCCTTGTGGGAGAAGAAGTGGGGTTGGTGATGAAGATTTTCAGCTCGAGATATCACGTGATGGTGCTACTTGTAGGGCATCCGATACTAGTTGTTTGCAGCGCCGTCTATCATCTGTTGAAGAGAGAGAAGAAACTAAGATAGAGGGTAGCCGGAAATTCAGAGATGCTGAAGCAAATAAGACAGCGTTCCCACTAAAGCAGGTACTACTCATGGAGGCTAACTGGTACACTAGTCCAGAAGAAGTTGCTGGAGCTTCAAGTTCTTTTTCTTCGGATATTTATCGGTTGGGGGTTCTCCTTTTTGAGGTTTGTATGCACTCTAACTAATCTTTAATGAATATATATAGATTTGGATGGTGATATTTAGGTTCTATCAGTGCCCTTACTCTGTGTTTAAACCGATATAGCTGCTTTATTTATGAGCAGTTATTCTGTCCGTTTAGCTCCATGGACGAGAAGATTAGCACTATGTCCAATCTCAGACACCGTGTCCTTCCCCCTCAGTTGCTGTTGAAGTGGCCAAAAGAAGCTTCGTTTTGTCTTTGGTTATTGCACCCTCAGCCAAGTACTAGACCAAAAATGAGGTGCGTATGGTATAATTTATATGCATCTATTCATATAGTTTTGCCTTTAGCTTTTTTCTTGCTCAATGTAATATATGGTGACAGCCCAAGATTCCTGAGTGCCTTTCAGTTTGAGTAGCAATATCTATATGGAATCAGAAAACTCAACACTGTTTTATGATGCCTAATTTTTTGAAAGAGTGCAATGTTATTGGAAATTATTAGCATGTGCACTGAGTATAGATAATATGTACCTTTCTTTTAAAATTGATTTTGAGAGTTTGCTTGTTACTCTAAATGATTCATGTACGTTCTGGTAGGTTCACTGCATTTAGCTGAGCATTCATTAAATACAGTATAAATTGTTGCCTTCAAGAGCAGAGGGTTTTTGTTGATCATTGAACCTGCGTTCAGTATTTTTCAGCTCACTGGATGATACCTCTCAGCTTTTACACAGAAGAGCATTCAATCTTGGATTTGCCTTTCTCAGGTTGCTAACTGAGCACATCTATTACACATGATAGGTCTAGATTCCCCAAAGAATGCCAATTCAGAATTTAATATGATTGTGTCACACATGGTTGGAGGCCTATGCTAATTGTCTGTGCTGTATGAAGAATGGATCTGTGGCCAATTCTCAAATAAATTCTCTATGGGTATTGTCAGAAAAAAGGATATAGTTGTGCCATGGTGCTGCGGAGCCAACCACTCTAGTGCTAATCCTCTTGATTACCATCTATGTGGTGGAAAAAGTGTCCATAACAAGTTTGTTTTTAAAAGGAAATAGATGTCTGTTAGGAGATGGAATATTGCTCCTCCCAGATTCACCAACAGATAGTGAGAAAACCTTTTGTGTGAACACAAAACTCCACCTCATGAAGGGATCTGTTTTTCTCAAATTTGTCAAGAAAAATTAAGATTACTAAACTTTAGATTGATTTCCTGTTGTAACTATTGGAAGATAAATTTTGTTTAGAGACAGAAGATGAGTTAGCCCATCCTGCATTTTGCTTTTCCAGTCTCTGATTATATCTACTTTACCTGTCTCCATTTAGCAGAAGAGAAGAGAGAAGTGGGGGGGGGGGGGAGTTAAAATCACATGTCTGATGTATTTATAGGCTAGGTGCATCAATTTATCCTTCTAATTGACTTGCAAACATAAAAAAGTATGGCAGTATATCTGTCAATAAAAATAACAGGCTAGCTGGTGGGCATGCACTGTAAAATAAAAATAAATAAAAATTCGTTCGGATGTGTTTGGGGTTGGTCACTAATGCTTTCAACAACTTTCTTGTGATTTAATATTCTTTCTAAAACTTGCCCATCTCACCAAGTTTACACTGGCAGATTACATTATTCTTACTATGTGTCTTCTGTCTTGTTTATTTTACCTCATTAAGCTGAATTCTAATATATAGTCTTAGAACTAGATCTTCTTATGTGATAAATCTTGTCATTAAGCTTAGGAAGAGCACAAGCTGCCTTCCACTAGGATAACATTCTGTAATTTCTATTGGGTGATTAGTTATGTCAATTTAATGCTTTAGGGCAGTTTTGAGGTGGTATGTCCATGTACAACTGAGCCTTCCGGGGGGCCCAAACCAGAGGAGCAAGTTGATCCCTACTGGGGGAACCAAAAGGATAGGGGCATGCCTAAGATAATCTTAGGAGAAGTAGTGAAGGAGATGCTTAGCTTAGGCCTTGTTCAGTAGAAGATGTAGGATAAGCTTAAGTTTTATTAGCCTAAGGCTTTTTCCTCAGTTATTTCCACGATTAGCCTTTCTTTTGGCCTCAAAATCTTCAGGCTTCCATTCAAATTCGAACAGTTTGCTTTGGTATGCCATGATTTATCGCAATGTTCACACTTAAATGATATCTTTAGTAGCTTCAAAATAGGGTGGATGAAGTGGAGAGGTGCATCTAGGGTCTTGTGTGATAGACTTATTCTATTAAAGCTCCAAGAAAAATTCTATAGGACTGTCGTTCGACAGGCTATGATGTACAGTGCGGGGTGTTAGGCTGTTAAAAAGAATCATATAGATAAACTCAGTGTAAAAGAAATGAGGATGCTAAGATGGATGAGTGGCAAAACTAGGAAAGATAAGATAAGGAATGATCATATTAGAGTTGATGTGGGAGTTGCTCCAATAAGTGATAGGCTATGAGAAAGTCGTTTGAGGTGGCACGACCACGTTCAATTGAGACCTATAAAAGCCCCTGTACGGTGAAGTGATATAATCCAAATTGAAGGAACCAGAAAAGCTAGAGGCTGACCTAAGATGACCTTAAGAGAAGTGGTGAGAAATGATTTGCATAGCTTAGGGCTTGTATCTAGCATGGCCTCAAACAGAACTGATTAGAGGGAAAAAATCCATGTAGCCGACTCCATTTAGTTGGGACAAGGCTTAATGTTGTTGTTGTAGTAGCTTCTCTTACTAGACCTAGTCTGTTTGATGTAGAGGAAGCATAGCTGTACAAAAACAATCTTCTGTGCGTATGAAGGCATATGACCCCCCCAGAATGAGAAAAGGATCATGGTTGAGAACTTGGAGTCAAGTGGGATAATATTCCACATTTAGACCACCAAGAAATCATACTCTTGAGTTTCAGCTAGGTATTTATGATACCTCAAGATTATTGGTTTTTTTTTTTTTTTTGGATGAATAAAAATATATTAACCAACAAAGAGATACAAGGGGGGGGGGGGGGAGAGAGAGAGAGAGAGGGGGGGTGCCAACCTTCAAGAGAGGCTGAAAAGAAGAATCAAGACCCCAGGTAACAACAATGAGCCTGTTCCTTGGGGTGTCCATAAATGAGGGATGGGGGATAGACTGTAGCCTAGAAGAAACATCAAAATAGATGTATTTCCAAATCAAATCAATGGAGTGAGATTTAAAAGTCCATCTCCTAAGGTTGCGCTCCCACCACAAATGGTGGATGGATGCATTGAAGACCATCTTGCCAACCTGTTCACAAATGGATGACATAGAATAGAGTCTAAAAATCCAATGCCAATCCTGAGTGAAACCGAAAGAGCGTCTTAATCAAGGCCAAATGGAGGCTAAGGCTTTCCCCAAAGGAGGCGAGAAAAGGGATAGGTGAAGAATAGGTGCTCGAGGTCCTCTGAACCACTCCAACAAAGGATACAGTTGGGGTTAGCCGGGATGCGACTACTAGAAAGAAAGCTTTGGGTGGGGAGGCCAGGGTTGAGGGCTCTCCAGAGGATAAGAGAATGGCGAGGGATGTGACCTTTAAACCAAACCAGGGGGTCCAGGGGGCAACGGGGAGAGTGGGGGGGGGGGGAGGAGGTTCCAGGTTGAGGAAATGGAGAGGGGGTCTAGACAGTAAGGTCATTTGGGGGGGTGTTAGAGAGCGGGGGGAGGGAAGTCCAAACCTAAGGGAGACAAGGGTAGGGGATAGGGGACCAAGAACCACCGGTGATTAACATGGAAAGGGGGGTTGACCTAGGGATACGAGACTCATAAACTGTGCAAGGACCTAAAGATTGAATAGAATACCCATTGGATGCCAAGGGTCATGTTAGAAGGAAGTGGAGGTACCAAAAGAAATTTGGATGGAGATAGAGGAGAGAGCAAGAGGTCTGAGGGTGAGGAGCTTTCTCTAAACCTAGGAAGGGTTGGGGGAGTCGGCACCAGTCTAGATGGAGTTGGATTTAAGGAGATAGGAATAAACCCAATTGATCCAAATAGAATTGTGCTTTGACGCTATCTTCCAGATTAGCTTGAGGGGAGAGGCCAAATTGATGTCCTGGATTCGATGGATACCCAGACCACCTGCAGATATGGGCTGATAGATAGCCGACCAACTAATGGGGCGGAGGAAGCGGGAAGATTCTTGGCCTTTCCAGAGAAAGACACAGAAAGAGGGACTCCATAGCATGGATGGTGGCTTTGGGAATGGAGAAAATACCACCCCAGTAGAGGTAGGAAGATTGGTTGAGCACCACTCTACCAGTAAAGGCGAGAATTTTTTCTTTCTAGAGTTGAAGCTTTTTTTGGATATGGTCAAGCATGGGAGTGCAATGGTGAGTAGTGAATCTACCAGGGATAAGAGGAAAGCCTAAGTAAACCACCAGAGAAGATCCAAGATTAAAGCCAGTGAAGGTTTGAAGAGAGGAGTGAACTAACTCAGAGACCCTTACAAGGAAAAGGGAGGATTTGTCAAGATTAACACGAAGGGCCGCGAGGGATTCGAAGGGGGAGAGAGAGAGAGAGAGAGAGAGGAGAGGATAGAAGAGATGGGGAAAAATCAGCTTTGGAGAAGATCATAAGGTCATCTGCAAAGGCTAGATGGGTGAGCTTAAGGGATTTGCACTTAGGGATGGGGGAGATGAGAAGCTTATCGATTTTGGATTGGAGAATATGGGAGAGGACGTCAAGGCCAAGATAGAATAAGAAAGGGGAGAGGGGGCAGCCTTGATGAAAGCCGACACGAGAAGGGAAGTACCCAGTAGGGGAACCATTAGTGATGGTAGAGAAGTGAGGGGTGGAAATGCAGACTTCAATCCAGTGAACGAAGGAGGGGGGGAAGCCCAATGAAGTCCCAATGGATGGAGTCAAAAGCTTTGTGGAGGTTTTGCTAATGGATTATTGGTGTTGGTTGGCTGAAAAGTGTTGTAGTGGTCAATCTTCTGTCATAATGCGTTGAGGCTATTGTAATATCGGGAGATTGACATCTCTTTTTGTTTAGTGTCATGGACCTGCTTGTGGACTTCATAAATTTGACCTTGTTTCCAACCTTACCATCGGTCTTTTGGGAGGCATTGTCCAACAAACGAAAGGCTTGATGTAAATCAGGTTTCATAGACTGAATCAAGAAGGCATCACCAGAGAGTCATGTGCAAGGCGTCGATCATGAAGTGAACCACAGGTTCTTGGCTTCACAGTGGTGCCAGTAATATGTCCTAGATGTCCGCAGTCAGTGAAGGAAATATAACCTGATGTAGATCACATTGGGTAATTAGCTCCATCTAGGATTGTAAATGGAGTGCCAAGGGGCTGATAGTCATTCTTTCCCTCAGACTGATCAGACATAGTGGGTGAAGAGCCTCTTGTAGCTTCTGATGTAGTTGTCATCTTAAATGAAATTTATAAAACTCAAAAGTCACGCAATTATTACTTGGATCAAAGAGGCAGTCCAGAGGTTTATCTTAAGATCAGAACCAGGTTGAATTCACAGTACAGAATGCTACCTTAACTAAAACAAATTAAAATCCTTCACAGCAGTGTACTTTGGATGCAAAAATTAATGGAGAAATGCATGAGGGATGCGATGGGAAGACTTTGATCAGAAGACTCACTGCTCTGATACCAACTTGTTTCTTAAGAGGTCTTGTAGAATGTAGTAGTTTATTCAGGGCCCTAATGTGGTATCTATAATTTACAATTTAGCAGAAAAACAAAACTGAGAAGGAAAGGGAAATACAAATCTGAGAAGGAAAAGGAAAAAATAAAAAATAAAAAAACAAAATACGAGTTCTAACTCCATGGAAGGAGAAAAATTAGGAACCCCTCTCACGCTAGCGCCAATGCAAGTAAACTTTTCCTTTTTCTAAATCACCTTGTCAACAGTTTTGATTTTACGTGTCCCCCTTTATCTTACATAATTAGTTACATCAGGAATCTTGTTTCTTGGTTGGTATTATTTGAAATTGCTGTATGCATAGCTTGTCCTGATACTATGTTGTTCACTACTTTTGGTGGCATATGGAACACCTGTTTCCTCCCACCATCTCCTGGTCATTAGATCAATAGTACTTTTGGGTCGTTACATAAGAATGGTTTCCAAAATGGCCTTTAGCGTATGTCTTAAGCAATTTTTTTTAACCTTATGTAGTTGAATTGGATACTTACTCAATCTTTGGTGCAATCATGTCAGTGATCTGTTACAAAGCGACTTCCTCAATGAGCCAAGGGATAATCTGGAAGAACGTCAGATGGCTATAAATCTCAGAGAGACAATAGAAGAACAAGAGTTGCTATTGGAATTCCTGTTGCAGATGCAAGAGAAAAAACAAGAAGCTTCTGATAAATTACGCCATACGATTGATTGTCTGTCTTCTGACATTGAAGAAGTTCTGAAACAGCAAAGCATCTTAAAGAAAAAAGGAGACTTGAACCTGGAACCGAATATGGATCATAACTCAGCATTGGAAAAGTTGGATCACTCTTCAATGAGTCTTGCAAGAGATGAGGAATCTTCTGGCTTTGGGTCCAGGAAACGTTTCAGACCAGGACTTCGAGTTTCTGATGAAGAGGAACTCAGTGATAACCAAGGAGAGTTTCAGATTCCAGAAAACCTTGAAGGAGTTCTCTCAAAAAGTTCTCGATTGATGAAGAACTTTAAAAAACTGGAGGCTGCTTATTTTTCCACAAGATGCAGGCTTATGAAACCAACTAGGAAGCCACCTACTAGGTGCTTAACAGTCAGTAGCAGTGGCAGGGGTTCAATTGTGGTAACTGAAGGAAGTTCTGTTGATAATGTGGCCCCTAAAGAAGGTTCTGGTGAGGGTAGAACTAGAGGATGGATAAATCCATTCCTTGATGGTTTGTGCAAGTATCTATCATTCAGCAAGTTGAAAGTGAGAGCAGATCTGAAGCAAGGGGATTTGCTAAATTCTTCCAATCTAGTGTGCTCTTTGAGCTTTGATCGTGATGGAGAGTTTTTTGCTACAGCTGGTGTAAATAGGAAAATTAAAGTTTTTGAATGTGATATGGTTCTAAATGAAGACCGTGACATTCACTATCCAGTTATTGAAATGGCTAGCAGATCAAAGCTTAGCAGTATATGTTGGAATAGTTATATCAAAAGCCAGATTGCTTCAAGTGACTTTGAAGGAATAGTGCAGGTACCAAGCCTACACTACTATAATGCTTTTTCTTTGTCTGATTTAACCTTTAACTTCCATGTAATTTGTTTAGGTTTGGGATGCTACAAGAGGGCAAGTATTTACGGAAATGAGGGAGCATGAAAAACGAGTTTGGTCTGTAGACTTTTCTTTAGCAGATCCAACAAAGTTGGCCAGTGGAAGTGATGATGGTGCTGTTAAACTATGGAATATCAATCAGGCAATTCTATTTTTTGTCCACTTGGTGGATGTCAGCTTTGAAACTAAACGTACTACAGTTATCTGTTTTTTTGACCACATTTTTTTTAATTTGGATGTATAATGAGTTGCTTCCCTTACATGGGTTTCTACTGCAGAAAGGTAGTGTCAGCACTATCAAAACAAAGGCCAATGTCTGCTGCGTTCAGTTTCCTCCTGATTCTGCACGTTTGCTTGCAATAGGTTCAGCAGATCATAATGTTTATTGCTATGACCTTCGTAGCATAAGATCACCTCTGTACACATTAGTTGATCACAGCAAGACTGTCAGCTATGTGAAATTCGTAGATTCGACGACCCTTGTTTCTGCATCCACAGATAACACAATAAAGCTTTGGGATTTATCAACAATCACATCTCGGGTGCTTGACAGTCCTCTCCAAACCTTCACAGGGCACACAAATGTAAAGGTACGTTTGACACAGACACACTCACACTCACACTCACACTTACTATCCTCTTGGTAGGATGGGCTTTAATCCCTAGTCTTCCAAGTTCACTAGGCACTTGGTCGCAGTGTATTGGAAAGCTTCTTGATGCGTAAATTATTATATTTATTACCATCCATCCATGTGTGGATTTCTGTTAAAAGGGAAAATGGGGGGAAAAGAAAACAAAGAATTGTGTACCTGATTTTCAATATTTCTTTGAATGTAACCACTTTGAACTTGCTAAAATTGCTGTCTTTCTTATATATATAAATAACTTGGTTATTTGTTTGTATTCCCTGTTTAATTAATAACCTTTTCAGCATATTGGAAAACTTTTTGGTGCGTAAATTAGTACCTTTATTACCTTCCGTGTGTGAATTTCTGTGAAAAGGAGAAATAGGAAGTGGGGGGGAAGAAATAGAAAAAAGAATTGTTTACCTGATCTTCAATATTTCTTTGAATTTAACCACTTCCAACGTGCTATCTTTCCCATATCTATATCTTTGGGTTATTTGTTTGTATTCCCTGTTTAGTAATCTTGGTTATTTATTTGTATTCCCTATTTAATAAATAACCTCATCTCTTATTGTTTTATTCGTATTCCCTGT
Organism: Hakea prostrata; assembly: GCF_041222555.1. NCBI lineage: Eukaryota > Viridiplantae > Streptophyta > Magnoliopsida > Proteales > Proteaceae > Hakea > Hakea prostrata. The sequence goes on from NC_142608.1 coordinate 14,402,389, forward strand.
TTTGATAGTTTAAGCACTATCAAAACAATGGCCAGTGTCTGCTGTGTTCAGTTTCCTTCTGATTCTGCTCGTCTGCTTGCAATAGGTTCAGCAGATCATAATCTTTATTGCTATAGCCTTATCTCTTGACCTGAGGAGTGAGTGAAATGTCCAGATAGCATTTGCTGAACCACACTAAACTTTGGTGTTGTCTTACCATGGGTTTTTCTCATCTTCTTGCATGCTTTGTATCCTCCAAATAGTGAGCATCAATATGCAATTCCAATCCACTCCCCCTTCTTGGCCTACATCTTACAATCCGCAAGCACAACATAGAAATAAATTTAGGGAAAAAATGGAAGAAAGTCTTCATAGTTCTTTGGCTTTTTAATTCATGGGAAATCTTCTAAATGATTGCCTAGTTATCTTCTCCTTAAATTTGCAGATCATAATACAGTTAATCCCAGCGGAATAGTTACTTTGATGTAGAGCAGATCTGGCCTACAGACTGATGGAAGCTTATTTTGCTTTTAAAATTTTTAGGTCATTGACAAAATCCTAATATGACAAAACTAAAATTTTAAATGCCAACGTATAATCCAAGAGTTGAGCTCAATTTCTATTGGTTTTGTTTATTGAGTATTCTGTTTACCATTGTGATTTTTCCCTCTACTACTAATTTCAGCCATCAATTTTTATTTTTTGTGGTCTTTTAATGGCATTTCTTCCTGACATATTTCCATTTGGTTCTAGAATTTTGTGGGCCTTTCTATATCTGATGGGTACATTGCTACAGGCTCAGAAACAAATGAGGTACGCATATCTGTGAACCTGATTTGCGTTTACACTGTAGCTGTTTATGCCTACTATTTGTTCAGGTTATGACTTGAAGTGTGCTGGCGTTCTACACCTGTTCCTTTTTCCCTTGAAAATAGTGGTTGTTAGGATCATGTCACATTACATTGTCCCAATAAATAGTAAACAATTAATTCATGATCTGCTCTTCATAGATATTCATAGAAATCCAGTAGGTTTAGAAATTCTTTCTAAATCATTTACCAAACAGAGCTGTAGAAATGTGCTAAGCCACCTCTTGTTGGTATGAATGGACTTCTCTTACTGCTATTAGGTAGGGGAGAACGAAATATATATATATATATATATATTCATGTACTGTCTGATGTACTGTGGGTACCTTCTGGGTGAGGGAGTGGCATTTGTGGCCACTAGGCATTTCTAACTGAATGTAAGATACCCTTTTGGTCTGCTTATATTACCTTTCCTTCAGGTAAGTCACCATAGCCAACTTATGGTACTTTTAATTTCTTGCATTTGAATCTTGGAACTGTTTTACGGAAGCCAAATACAATTATTGTTTGGCAGATCATCTCCATGTTTTGTAGATGAGTATTATCTTGGTGTTGTATATTATGTTTGGAACCTTTATAAGTGTTATGGTCTGTCTTCTTGGGCTAGGCTGGAGAATTGTATGGATAACGTCGCTCCATCATATCTTGGGTATGAAGCAGGCATCTTGTATTGCTGACATTGTTGTGTACACTAACTTAGAGATGGGGTGAAATATAGGTTATTCTGATAATAGTTCTCTTTAAATGTATTCCTTGGGTTAATTGATTATTTATAAAAATAGATTTGGAATTAAAAAGCAAAATATAGACACAAGATTCTATGGTGGTTTGACTATCACAAGTCAACTTCCACTGCTCTCAACCCTAGAGAGATTTTCACTATTGAATCCCTTTAATAATATCCAGGGATACAGTCACCTTTTACATACTCTTTTTAGAATAAGAGGATCCTTCTATTTTTAGTTAGGGCTAAGAGAACCAGCTTTCTTGTTTCTCATGCAAGAGGACCAATACTTTTTATTCAAGGAAAGAGGACCTAGTCTTGATTTAGAGGCAAGAGGATCTATTTCTTGAATTATAAGTAAGAAAGCCTAGATCTTGAATTATGGGCAAGAGGACTTATGTTTTGATTTGCAGGCAAGAGGATCTATGTCTTGATTTATCGATAAGAGGACCTATATTCTTGCCTCATTGTAAGAGGATCGGCGTCTTGATTTACAAGCAAGAGGACCTATGTCTTGATGTACAGGTGAGAGGACCTACATCTTGATGTATAAGCAAGAGGATCTGCATCTTGATTTATAGGCAAGAGGATCTACATCTTGATGTATAGGCAAGAGGATCTGCATCTTGATTTATAGGCAAGAGGATCTGCGTTTTAATTTATAGGCAAGGGGACATACTTCCTAATTTATAGGCAAATGACCTACATCTTGATTTACAAGTAAGAGGATCTACATCATTTATAGGCATACATCTTGATCTATAGTTTAGAGAACCTATTTTATGAAATTACAAGGTTTGAAATATGCTGCCTATCAAGGGTGTGTCATGTACCTTTAAGTGTGTGCATGGTTATCAAAGCGGCCGCCTAGGCGGCAAAGCGGTTTTTGAACCGATTAAATTGTGACCGCTTAACTAACGGGTCGATTTCTTGCCACTTTTTTGCTTAGGCACTGCCGCTTTGCCGCCTTTTGAGCCATATTGCCGCCTAAATGCTAAAGCAACCTTTTTTTTTACATTTTGTAATTTGTGCATATTATTATTTTTATTTTTTATTTTTTAATCATAACTTATTCTACAATGCCGTATATAAATTTAAATATGTGAGCCATTGCGAATCGAGGCCCAAAGTGTCAGTCGGCAACAGAATGTGAAGCATGAGCCATATTCTGATTACTGACATAGTACATACTATGTTTCTTTCATTTTCATTTTTCACATTGATTACTGATATAGTACATACTACATAATTATTGTTATGAATCTTATGATGCTTGATGAGATGAAGTTATGTTTTTATTCTTTTTTTGGATAATGTTTCATAATTGTGATTCTTAAATATTTTTTTTTATTTTATTTTTATGAATGTGATTGTTGAATGTTTATTTAGTACTTTAGTTTATTATAAAAAGTATTTGTATTAAAAAGTAGTTTTAAAGTAGTTATATTAAAAATATTGACTAAACCGCTTTGGTTGCTTTATTGCCGCCTAAGCACCACTTAGTTGCCTAATCGCCAAGACGGTGTCCCAATCGCTTTGGTCGCTTTGCCGCTTTAATAACCATGAGTGTGTGATGATGCAAATGAATGATTAGTGAAGCACATGTACCCGATTGGATTTCTTATGGTCTTTGATTCATAATTAACCTTTAAGAAAAAGGGAGTCGCTAAACCTTGGTTCTCTGTAAGAACATTCACATGATACCACTTGGTCACGATTTCATCTAATTCAACTCCTTAAGAGAAATTGCATGGTGGTTAGTGAACACGGTAAGGGGTGAATAGACTCTGTTGGTGGCTGTCTTAAGTGAGCAATTAGAAGGACCATTTATAGAGAGAAAAAGCATGTTTTCTTAACTGATCTATAACGGCTAGTTTTACAATGATTTGGTGTCATCAATTGGGAATATTCCATTTGGAATGTGACAATTAAAATAGATGATTGAAGCATAAACAAGTTGCCATGTCATGCTTGGCATCTGAGATGCAGATCAATATTTGGATATTCCAGTTGGTCTCGTCAAATGGCCTCTTATGACATCTGGTGAGGTCCTTCAAAATAACTGGCATTTCGGGAATCCTAGATCTGGTGGGGTCTGTGTCCTAGTAATTTCATTTTTACATTCTGGATCAATGTTGAGCTATATGATAGGCACCTCCGAGGGTGTATCTATGCTTATGTGCATGAATACAACATTTGGTGCTTATAAAGATGCATGATTAGATTCATGCATTGTGTTCCAACGTGCACACAAGCACTTACTGGAGATTTAGCCTTGGACTTGGAGTTCTTGAAGCTTTAAAGCTTATCTTCACACTTCAGTGGTCTCCAAAAGTCTTTCAAGGTTTAGTGGGCTTCCCAAGTTCTCCAGTGACTTTCAATTCATGAGGTGCTTGCTTGGGCTTCAACTCTTTCTTAGTCTTGACTTTCTTCATGTGTTGATTTGTTGCTACTTGTTACGCAATGGGTTAGTCCACACACGTTTTTGTTATCGTCAAAACTAGAATGTGGAGTTAAGTCATTCTCAACAAATTGTAGACTATGGAATGCCAAAAGTTGATTTTCTTGATATAAAGGCATAAATAAAAAGTTGTTACGTGCTAGTTTAATAACCCAATATTGAACTTTGATGATGAGGTTCATAATTATGTAATGATTATGAAATCTGACTAGCTTGATTATTGTCGAGTCCTCAAATTTGGACAGATTCTTTTGAGATATACTGCACTAAGGGAAAAGCACTTGGTTTATTTTGTCTCTAGGTTTATACTTTATACTATATGTACAGATTTCGCCTTAATAATGACTTGATTTAACTAACAAGCAAAGATGAAGTGTCACCGGAAATGCTTCTTGCTGTAATATTTTGGAGGTTAAATGAAGGTGGAGATAGAAGCCAAGTTGGAAGCATAAATGTGATGCTCTAGAGGCCTAAACTCTAAAAATAAGAACGTACTCGTGAAGGAAATGATCTTTACATGGAAATGAAAGAATCTGGAGTGATTAATGAACAAGATATTGCAAAATCCAAAGTAGCCCTAGTCTATGGTCAGATGAATGAACCGCCGGGAGCTCGTATGAGAGTTGGTTTGACTGCCCTAACCATGGCAGAGTATTTACGGGATGTTAATGAACAAGATGTACTTCTATTTATCGACAATATCTTCCGTTTCATCTAAGCAGGATCCGAAGTATCCGCTTTATTAGGCAGAATGCCTTCTGCTGTGGGTTATCAACCTATTCTTAGTACAGAAATGGGTTCTTTGCAAGAAAGAGTGGAACTTCTTGAAAGGATCATAAAACCGGGGGATTTATTTTGTCATGACATCAAGGATTTGGCCCAATCCAATGCATCAGATGGCTTACCCATCCCTGTGAGTACACGGGCTCTAACTACACCTTGACATAACCGCTTCGTATTTCAGGCCACTAAACCAGTTCATTCCCTTCCTTCAAACGAGAGCCCGTTTCTCCTTTTCATCCAAAATCTTCCTTTGTCCTAACAGCTGCATTATATGTCCTAGATGTCCAGTACCAATCCGCTTTCAAGGTTCAATGTGTCTGTGCCTTCGTTCAGTCATTCATCTAGTCTCTTGCAAGTGCTATCGAATCGGATGCGAACGAATAGGCCGATATAATACAAAATCCATGTTGTGTTTATTGTAAAAGTTGGAGTACAACTAGTGTGGTCAACATTGATGATCGGGGCTACAGAGGCAACTGTCAATTGGTAGCTTTGATATTTAGGCTCCATCGTAGTTAGTACATAAAGACGGAAAATCTAGGAAGATGTTGCTTAGACTGTTTCTGTACTTTTACTTGTTCAAATGATTCTATTCAAACTCAATAGTAAAAATTTCTAGGACATTTGATAAGATTCGAATCCAACTGAACTGAATTGAGCCTTTTTGCAACAGCTTCAATAATGCTTCAAGGTTTTCGGCTGGATTTTGTCCCTAGTTTCGCTAATCCAAGATTTAAGTGAGTCAGTATATCTTTTCCTGTCTTTATTAGTATACTTGGGGCCTAGATAGCTCTTTAAACTTGACATCCACGCTATTTTAGTCATGCTAAACAAAATGGAAAACACTAATCTTTACAAATTTAAACCCAAAATAGTCCTTTGACTTTGGACCCTATAATGCAGCCTTGGAATTCAGAATCCAATCAAGTGCCAACCTATTGATTTCTGACCAAAACAGAGTCAGCAAAGGTGAGATTTGAACTTCACTGGCTGTAGGAATTTAGAGATGCTCCGGTGTTTAAGTAAACTCAGGATGTTAGGGATGAACTAGAAAAAGACGTATTAGAACTGCTGCAACTTTGGATTGAAACAGAGCAGTCCAAAAAATAGGGGGTAGTTGAGGTTTTCTAGGGAAGGGAAGTCGATCGGGCTAGGGTTTGATATGGGACCTGAAACTTGGAGCGAATGGAGAGGGAGCTGAAGGGCTGTTTTAATGAAAGAGGATCTAGATCTAGTGGTTAGATGGGAGTTAAGAGTAGTTGCAGGTTCAAGTTTAATGGAGGTCCTGTGAGGGGGAAGATGGAGGTAAGAAGGAAAGGTGATGGTGAATATGTAGGTTTATTCCACAACCAGTAAAAGGAGTGGCTTACCTGTACCTTGTTTGTCTAGTTTACCCTCCTAGAAGCAGTAACTTGGAACCCTTGAACACTCCCAAGTGGTATGGGCAGCAAGTCCCATGATTTACAAGAGAATGTTAGAGGCCCTAATGAAACTTTACAGTCCATTGTCTTCTAAATTAAACAGGAAAGTAGTTGGCAAACTGCCGAACTAACTAAGAGTCCTGTAATCCTGTTGTAGGGTACTTCTAACCACTTGTAACTAACTAGACAAAATCCCAGTGTTAGGGGAATCTGTTTAACAATAAAATTTTCAAAAAAATAAAAGATAAAATGAAGGTTATCTAAGAAACTCCCTTAACTTGTGGATTTGTTTAGTTATAAAACATTATAAATGTTAACCTATTTCCCCTTACTAATATGCTAGTGAAATTACAAATTAATGACAAACTAATTAAGCAACTCTTCTCCTGCAGATCCTAGGACCTGCATCAATCTAGGTTAGTAATTTAAAACATAGTTGCGTGAGATAAAAATTATAGATTTCAATATTTTAGTGAAATTTGATATTTCAGTAGATCTAGGTGGCATTGGCATCATGGCATGCCTCCCAACTTTTAGCAGAGAGAGTAATCCATCTGTAGCATCCTCAGATCTTGGTGTGTCATATTTCCACCAATATGGTTAGTTCATTGGGATGAGGGAGCATATGTATTTCTTCATCCAATCTGTGTTTTGAGAACCGCTCCCATGCACTACCACATAGATGTATTGGATGTCTGTTGTGGACATGATGTTCTACCCCATCCACCAGCCATGTATACTCCTAGCGGCACCATATGATGCATATGATAGTGAATCCATGATAGTATATCACATTCTTGACCATAGCAGCTCCATCTATAGTTCAAGAGAGTATATAAGCGTGAAAATTCATTCAAATTTAACTGCATACTAGCAAGCATAGTGTGAATCCCAACTCACAACTAAGAGGGCAAAAACCCGGTGCCGAAGGCTTCCACACAAGCAGAGTCCAGGGTGAACTTTTGTTTACATACAATGTTGTGCCCTCAAGCATTGAGTCAAAAAGATGAAGCATGTGATTTATATTGCCTGCATGAAGACTCACTTCAACATTTTCTTATAGGTTTTCCTGGAGGCATATGTTGTTTTACATTAAATTTCACTTCATATCATTGGTACAGTCATACTGGAGATATTCCTTGCTCGTATAGCAATTTATAATTTACAGAAGGTTCTGGTGTCTTTTCTGTTGCTTTTATGTTCCCTCTTTTAGTTCTGCTTGACGTGGATGTGGTCTCGTCTCTGAGAAAATCTTTGTAGTATAGCCAGAGAACTCAACAATTACCAGTGTATTTTTTTTTTGGCCTTAGCACATTTTTTGTCGGCAATGTTCTGAGGCCTGGCTTCACAGCTCTGTCCAGCCCAGCCCGGCTCAGCCTGATGAGCTCTGGCTACGCAGGTGGATCCATAACCAGGCCCCTAAAATCAACCAACCTCAGAATCTCAAGAACATTTTTGTCCTTAGGTGCTGGCTTATTAGCATATTTTCCCAAACTGGTGGTTGAATTATCATTGACCTATAAATCATAGTCAAACTTTTTATGGCTGTTCTGTTTTTGAACATCTAAATTTTAAAAATTTGCTTTAGCGAGGGTTTGAATCCAAATTGTCTCTCCATCTTTATTTTCAAAGTAAATTAGTCTGATTCAATATATAACTAAGGCTGCATTTGGTGTGCATTCTAGTTCAATAATGCACTTCAAGAATTCATATCAATCGCAGTCCTATCTCAAAAAGTCTAGTTATGTTTCCAAACACCCTTAAAGTATAGCTGAATAGTGAATTCCCCTTAAATGTTGATTTAAAGTTGAGATTTTTAGGGGGTGGGGTTCCCGGCACCCGAAGATGTCGAGGTTGAGAAAATGAGGTGACAAATATTCTTTTAATAGATAGTGTGACCCAATGTTTAAGATCATGGGTAGATCAAGAATGCATTCCAAATTCATACCAAAAGCCTCTTGTGTTTAATTGAATTTGCTGCATTACGTGTCAACCATACTTGAACCCGTTGAACTACAGGTAGGTTTCAAAACAGTGATTATCAGTATCAGTTTCATCTCATAAACTGAGGATCTGCTTCAATTTGAATGATATTCTTCTGTTTTTCTCTTACATTTGGTCTAAGATGAAACTAGAATTTGTGTAATGGGACTTCCTCTTTCTGTTTAAAGAATTGCAATGTTTGGAGTAGTTGTATGCACTTTTCCTATACATGTCAATAAAGGGTCTGCTAGCTTTCTTCCAGTCGTTCTTTTGAATCCCGTTAGTTGTATTCCTTCCCAAACCGAATCTGTTAGGGATCTTGAAAATTCTTTCATACTCTGAAAGAGAAGATTCCCTCCATTTCTTTCTTCTTCTTCTTTTTTTTTTATTTTTTTATATTTATTTATAATGCGAGCCTTGCTAAACGAAGCAATTTTCACTGGATATTTAATTACTTAGTGAGTGTAAGTCTTGAATCCAACACCTTACTTCTGATAAATTTGTTGTCTCAACAGCTAGGCCACAAGTAGCTGTTGGATAAAGAAAATGTGATTATAGAAGTAAATTTTAACAAATGACAGTTGGGGAAAAAGAAAAAAAAAAAAAAAAAAAGAAGATTATCCAAATATGCGAACTTTTGTGGTCCCCCCAGCTGAAACAGTCGCCAAAACAAAAAATTTCAACCAAGATTTGCACATCTGAAGAACAGAAATGAAACTGGTTTCCAGTTTTATTCCTTACTGAATTACCACACTTTGAGGAGGCAACTTAGTGTCAAATCTAGTTTAGTTTAGGATGCTTCTGATTTCTATTGAAGGTATCTTTCACTTGTACATTACTCCAAGGTCAGTTAGTGGACTTGTCTGATCATGTCAAGAAAATGACCAGAAAGAACATGCATTGTTGATTCCTGAGGTTTATGTTCAAATTTCAGCTGAACTTATGTGATTTTTAACAAGTTAATTGACCAGGAAAAAGGAAAGAGGGGTGGGGGGGGGGGGGGGGGGTTGAATTCCCACTAGATTTGCTCGACCTTGAATACTTTCAGTTGTTTGTTTCCCCCCCCCCCCTTCATATCTGAAAAGACTGACTACAATCCATTGTTTTGAGCCCAGTCATGGTGGTGCCGAACTATTCATTTTTCTGAACTCATTGAATTCTTTTGTTGGTGTCTCTATTTATGGTCCTTTTGCGATTAAAATGTGCTAATCTTACTCTTAACTGTAGCTGCAAACCATAATTGTAGTTATGGAAAAGAGACTTAAGTCTCTGTGATTTTGATAGCTACATTTAGTAGCATCTTTTTCTATCCATTATTTATTGTCATTTAATTTTCATGATCTGTGCAACAGGTTTTTATCTACCACAAAGCCTTTCCCATGCCAGTTTTGTCTTTCAAATTTGGCAGTACGGACCCATTTTCTGGTCAGGAAGTGAGTGATGCCACCCAGTTTATATCATCTGTGTGTTGGCGTGGTCAGACCTCAACCCTAGTTTCAGCCAATTCAACTGGGAATATCAAACTGTTCGAGATGGTCTGATTTGATTATCCATGGGCAGTCAGAAAAATCCCAATGAAGAAAGTTAAGATGGGGAACACAGAATAATTACTGAGATGTGGTTTTCAGAGGGAAAAAAAAAAGGGAGTAAAGAAGAGCAAATATCAAACCCCAAGAGCACTAGAATGTGGTGTCCCTCAAAATGGTGCCATCTTGTTTATCAAATTGTGGCATTTGATCTCACTGTAGTCGATTTATGGGAGATGGAAGGAAGCCTATGGGGGTGTTAGAAATTTTTTTTTTTTAATATATTTATTATTATTTTTTTACTGTTGAAGAAAGAGGATACAAAAATGAGAAATAATGGGGAAAGTCATATGTGTATTTCAAGTGATGACTACCATCATGGATTACAATTTTAGGTGATTTTGTGAAATGTGTGATTCATCTGTTGCAAAAATATCATCTAACGTCTTAAAATGTGGTAGCAATCGTGTGGTTTAATCATGACACCATGGAAATCTTACTAATCAAGACATTTGGTAAAAGGGCTTTTTGGAGAAATGTTGTCTTCATGATTCCCCTAATCTATTTCCTTTTGAGAATTATTCTCTGACATTACATGTTCATGAAAAGGGACATAATCAGTTCAAAAGGGTCAAAAGTGGTAGTGCACTTTGTTGAGGATGAGAGGTTAACCATGTTGACGATGAAATGTTGAAGACATATGCTTCTTCCTGTATTCTCTTGTGATGTCTATTATATATATAGATTACATTGCAGGTTTAAATTAACATCTGCGACAAAATTATTTTCTAGGTTACCAAAAAAGTCGATAATTTGTTTTTTTGTTTTTTTTTTTTTTTTTTTTTGTTTTTTGTTTTTTTTTTTTTTTGTTTTTTATTATTATTATTATTTTTTTATGTTCTCTAATTACCACGCTATGATGTTGGATCCATGGTATTAAATTATTGATCAACAAAATCTGTAAGAATCCTAAAGTCCATTCATGATATTTTATGGTATTTGATTTTATTTTTCTTAGAGTTTTTTTAAGTGTGAATCTTTTTAGTAGACCATAAATCAGTGTTGGGTCTCACTAGTGAAATATATTACCTGGTGGATCTCAACCAGACTAACACTTGCCGTTAAGTGTAACTTTGAAGAAAACAAAATACCCCTCAAGTTATTTATTGGGAAAACATCATCTGCTGTGCACAACAACAATGCACAAATGAACTTTTATACCAAATCATAGCTGAGAAAGGTTTTTTTGAACTTTTCAAATTTGATTTTTAAATCTTAGCCTGTGATTTGGTATAAAAGTGCATTGCTGTGTATAGGAAAGGGATTTTTTTTCTTTCTTTAATACAATGTGTCATGATCAAAAATGTCCTTCAGCTATTCACAAATATATATACATTTTTAAACCATATACTAATTAACGCCAATGAGCATTGAGTCTCCTTTTTTTCTTTTTTTTTTACTGGTGCTTTTTTTAATACTGTAAATGAAACGTTGCCGGATGCCCAAGACCTCCCCATGGGAGTTTGGGCTTTTAACCACTCTACTAACCCACCATTGACGATACAATACACTCTTCTTTGGCAAAAATTCTACTACAGACAGATCATTCAGCGTTTTGTAACTTTAAATCACTACCCTAATGTAAACTTTTAATATTAAGGCTACTAAAGCGTTAAGAGTCTAATTGCTATAACAGTTTAGATAACTCCTACCAGGAGTGTAAGTGTAACCTTTTGACAACTTACTAGTAATGCAATTTTTGTTTCTATGATAAATTAAAAAAAAAAAAAAATCGAAATTTGTGTTAATTTGTTCAATCTTTCTAACGATCCTGCACAGTAGAACACAGAAGATCACAGCACATTGTTTGGTTTTCATCTCAATCTCTATACAGTAACTTTAGGTTTTCTGGGTCGGAAATGTGTTCTTAAAAATTAAAAAATGTGTAGTTATTAATATAGATATCAATTCAATGATTCAGACGAGAAGTCATTAGGGTCAGAAGATGTTCACATTTCCATGGTCAACACTAGCAAGGTTTTAACAAAGACCCCATTGAGCCTAGAAGATTTTCTTGAAAAACTCATTGTCGTAATAAGATTCCTTAACAGAAAATTTATGGAATGCCTCCCTTGTTCTGCAGGTCTCTGTTTGTAACGTAGCTCCTCCAAGCCCTAACCAACCATGCTCCAGCATCTCTTCACTATTTAAACTCTTCTAAAACTTGATGTGGATTCTCACTTTTCTGTGTTAACTTCATTCAATCTTATTCATCCCATAAATAATAAAATGGGGGGGGGGGGGGGGGGGCATTGCAGTTTATAGCCGTATATTTAGCTTGAAAACAATGGAACAGACAGTTGATACAACTTTTCATCTACTGAACTTTGTTAACCTACATCTACAAGTATTGTCAACACCCATGGTAAATATTACAAAATTTTCAGAAAGCTTTATACCTTACCACATGAACCTTTAAACAATAAAAGAAACAAACAGAATAGAAGTTCCTATTTTCACCTCAGCTGCTGCTGCATTGGGTCATAGTTTCACCTCGACATCCACCCCTGCAGGGAGGTCGAGCTGCATCAACGAATCTATTGTCTGCGCAGTAGGGTAGGTAATATCAATAAGACGCTGGTGAGTCCGGATCTCAAAATGGAACCTTGCATCCTTGTGGACATGAGGAGACTTGAGTACACAATAGATTCGCTTTTTTGTAGGCAGAGGTACAGGTCCCACAGTCTTGGCATTAGTTGTCCTTGCAGCATCCATTATCTGCTTGCACGAATCCTCAATCAAGTTCACCCAGTAAGATCTCAATTTAATTCGAATCTTCTGCTTTGGTGCCATCTGAAAACGAAACAATAACCCACAGCTAATTATGGCATCAATATAAATTAGCAGAAAGAACAGGAAATGTCAGATTTAGATTGTAATTAACATGATATTTGCTAGTAGCAATTGTTTTTGCCATCAAGATAGATACCATTCAGTGCTTCAACATGTTGCTAAAGATCACAGCAAAATTACATGGCACACTTTCAAGTCTGCAAGTTAAAAATGCAGAAAATAACATTTCACAGTTGCTAACAGTCAAGACTTTTATCCATAAATTAAGAACTCACTAAGCCTGGGATTCTGAGATGAGATAGGATACAAGTCAATAACTCAGATATCTTGGTTTTTGTTTCCCTCGCTAAAACTGTATACTTCCCACCGAAAACTTAGCTTCAATTCAACCTCCAAAAAAGAAAGAAGTGCATCAACTCGGCAAGATCTTAGATTTAACTTGGTTTCCTGGATAACTGAGTTGGGCTCCAAAACTGGGTTCTAAACCATGCTTGCATCAAAATCTCTTCCAAGACCTCAAACATGTCACACAAAAAAATAAAAGATACCACTCAAGATTCCACATAACAACCAGGTTAAAAACCAAGTGAAGACCCAGCGCAAAATCTGAATAAGGGCTAATATACCAGCTCTCCTTTATCCGTCCATTAATAACCATTTGGAAGCTGTATCTCATCCCAAACTCTGGTTTACAATGCTGATATAGAAGCAATACACATAGCTATATAGGCAGTACGAACTACTTACAGGTAATCCACCTGACCATAGTCAAAGAGGAAGATTGCTTAGGTGATGTATGCTTCTGTTAAGGAATGTGGGGCATTTGGAGGGAGAGAAATAACCGAGTATCTAGGAATACCTATAGAAAACTGTTCTCAAATTGTGAAGACAGTGATAGCTCGTCTAGCTTGGTGAGCTTTTTCCCCTTTGATGTTTTCAAGGATAACCAAACATTCCATTGACAGGGAGAGCATAATTCTGTTCTTACATGTTTCATTATCAGAAGAAAACATAGAATATATCATTAAAGTCAACAGAAGATGCAGAAAATGGAGCTAGGGTACATCTGGCATTAGAGAGATTTAAATTTAATTTTGACGAGGAATCACCAAGGAACCCCCACTAGGAAGGAGTTGGATGGATTCCTAGGAACTAAAACTCAGAGGTGCTCTTATATTCCACTCCACCCATCAGAGTCACAGGCAAAACTATAGCAGAGTTGAGCATCAAGATGTCTGAAATTAGAAAGAGCAGTGCTCACCGAACCATTCATTGAGGAAAACATAGCTGCATCTAATCATAAAAACGGATGGGAGAATCACAGGCAATCCTTGAAAAGCATAGTCCTCAGGATATGCAATGAAAAAATCAATAAGAATCTAGTTCATCTGTGAACTAAGGGATTGCTGATGAAGAAGCCACAAAAGCTGCTTGGTGAGGTAGTGGTGGCAATGAGCGGTAAGGTCCCTTTCAGGTGCTACTTGGTTTTTTTGTATGCTTTTATTGTACTTCAGTGTCTATTTTCATAAAACTGTATTTTAACTTCTGTTACTGTGACTCTTCATAATAATATAGATAAGCAAATGAATAAATAAACAAAAAGGTAAAGAGTGACAAAATGCACAAGGCTCCTGCTAATGCAGAGCCTGGGAAGGGCAAAGGTATGCAGCGATACTGGTTTTGTTTCCATGCAAATTGCAATCATTAAGACTCATGGAAGGACAACGGAATTGAAAGATAACAAATTAAGTAACAAACCAAAATTTCCATTACTGTATCATTCACTTTAACCTCATTTTCTTCACAATCAAGTACCCAACTATTTAACAATCTGCCTTGCCTGGAAATTTATGTAATATATGAATAATTCCTATCAAAGTCATTTTCTTTCTAATCAGGTATGCAACTGTTTAACAGCATACCTTGCCAATAGGAATCTGTAAGAAATGGGATACAAGAATTCCCAATCCATATTAAATCAAAAACTAACTCTTGTTTTAATAATCTATTTCAGTTGCCCCAGTGATGCAAGCAAATTAATTAACAGCAAATAAAGTACCGAACTGTTTCAGTATCACTGAAACCACGCCAAGGATAAACGAATGGATGTCATAGTTAGACCTTCAACCGTCGAGAGAAGATGGGAAAGAAAAAGACTAAATACCTTTTCGACATCAGAACTAATGGCAAGAGAAGAAGCGCCAGGGGTTTCGAATCCCTCCACCTGAAAATAAAAAATAGAATTGTTATCTTCCCTTTCCTTATCCCAATTTTCCAACTAAAATTACACCATGAAATGCGTAAAATCGGAGTTAGTTCCTCGGCATCCCTACTTAGCAAAATAAAGCAGAAGAGCAAAATGCACAGAAATACGAACCCCAAAGGTATCGGGTCCTTCTGTGTCTTCTAGTGGAGGTAGTTCTTCTGCTTCTTCAGATTCAAGAAGCTCTGGAACGGCAAAAGCCCTAAATGAGTGGTTAGATTTCAGGATTTGCAGTTTTAAGCCATTTTGGGGCAGAGAGAAAGCCAACTGCTTTGGCTTGGAAGACATTGTAGAGTTCCTGATGGGGGAAAGGGGAAGAACCCAAGATACCGAAGACACAGCCATGGGAGCGCCGATAAGAGAAGACCAGAACACACACTTCTGCTAAGGGCTCGCTGAGCTTTGTTCGGGTGGATAAAATTTGGCTGCCACGTTTCCTACTGTTGTAGGATAATCTTTTCTCTTTAAGCATAATTTCCCGCAAATGTTTGTGTGAAATCATAAGATACTTTATAGGGATTTTTTTTTCACCCTTTCGGAACAAAGGTAGCTTTATGCCTTTATTAAAATAAGATAAATATTTTGGCCAAAAAAAATAAAATAAGATAAATAAGGTGTTACATTCTGTAATACTTCTTCCCATTTGTGTCATTCTGAAGAAGATTGGACGCCATTGGAAAAGCATCAGGTTGGAAATGAACTTCTTGGGTGGATTGAAAAATCCAGCCAAGAAAGCCACAGACGAGTTTTAACTCTCTAACATAGTGAATATGGAAACTTTTTTTTTAATCTCTCCCTTGCTATTCCCTCCCCTGAATTGATTGCCTTCCTTGTTAGGTCAGCTACTACATTAGCATTCCTAGGTACATAAGAGATCTAAGAACTTTCAAATTAAGATATGACCATGAGGATGTGTTGAACTATTGTCTTGATAGTGAATGGACAAGCAGTTGTATTCCCTTGTCTAATTTAAGATGGACAAATTCACTACAATTCATAAAGCCTTTAGCAATTGGTTTTTTAATGCAAGAGCTTCACTTTCAATCATACAGTGAATATTGCATGGGTGCTGACTTAGATATTATAGGTCTTCCATCCCAATCATCATTATCATCATCAAGCATTGTCCCATCTAAATGGGGTCGGCTACATAGATTCTTGCTTTCCATTCAGCTCTTTTTGAGGCCTTGTATCCTTTCTTATCACTTCTCTTAAAGTTATCTTGGGTTTGTCCTTAGGTCTTCCATCCCTATCTCTTGCAATAATACACATCCCCCGTTTTTCTCTTTTTCTTTTTGTATGGGGGCATCTACATTTAGTCTGATAAAGGGTTGGACTAGTAGTGACCATAGGAAGTATCGGATCCCTTGGAATTTTGTTGTCATGGCCCTTGATGTAAATGGTTTCCTTCCAAGGTTCCAAAATTCATTCTAAGCCCTCAATGTTTCAAAAGCCACCTTCATTGTTGTCCTAACAAATGCTCGCAAAAAATATTTGAAACTCCAGGATGAAAATGGATGCAATTTTTGTAATGCTGAGGTGGAAAACAATATGCATGTCTTTCAAGACTGTGGTTTTTCTATGGGTATATGGAATCAGCTAGTCCACCCAACTCGTCGAAATTCATTTTATACTTGTGATCGAACCTCTTGGTATGAACTTAACATTTGCGGAGAAACTTCTAAATGGTATTCAGGATGGCCAAAGAAATTCATCTGTATGATTTATTTTTTGTGGAATTTGAGGAATAAAGATGTGCATGATATCGATTATGTTCGACTTTGAAATGGGAAGTTAATAATTGAGGATTATTTCATCACAGTAAAGGAAGCATGGGAATACTGTAATGCGAAAGTACAGAAACCACCAAGTCTTACAAAGAAGTATAATTGGTCTAAACCACCAAAGGGTTGGTTTAAATGCAATACTGACGCCAACATTATCAAACCAGGTCAAATTGCTCAAGTGGGAGAAATTATTGAGACCATAGTGGAGCTTTCTGAGGCGGATTCACAAAAAATGTGCGATGTAATGAAGTTCTAGAAGTTGAACTCTGGGCATTGAAGGAAGGATTGGACGTTGCTCTTAATATGGGTCGTGCTCTCAATATGGGTCGTGGCCTATTGAAATGGAATCCGACTTGTGCCAGGCTTCTTCATCCTTATTCGAAGATCTATGGAAAGTTTGGGAACATTACTAATGACATCCGTCAAATATTCATATCAAATGGACATGTTTGTTTCACCCACATTAGACGAGAAGGAAACCAAGTAGCCGATTGGTGTTCAAGGATGTTCTGTGATGAAATGAAAATCTTGAAAATCCTACAAAAATCTCCTCCAGAATTATAGGAACATCTTCAAGTTGATATGTTGGTTGGGCCAAATTAATTTTCTCTTTTTTTGTTTTCTGTTGGGTCCTGTGTGACCCCATTCTTTTTACAAAAAAAAAAAAAAAAGTAAAAGAAATATAAAGTGGGGAGAGAGGGAAATATAATTAAGAAAATAAGTAAAATCTTCTAGAAAATCTATAGAAAAAAAATAAAAAATCCTAATCTTTGACTACTTGTGGGCCTCATACATTTTCAATTACAATAAAGTAAAATAAAATAAAAATCCTAACTAATCTCAACCGTAGATCATAATTGGCTTCTTTATTTCTAAGATATTCTGGAGTTGGCCCATAATCACATCTCTAGCCCATTATGCTCCAAATCAAGCCATTTTCCCACTTGAGAATTTGAACGGACCTCTTGATGGGCAAAATTGCATGTTTAATACCAAAAACTCCAG
Source organism: Hakea prostrata (assembly GCF_041222555.1). Taxonomy (NCBI): domain Eukaryota; kingdom Viridiplantae; phylum Streptophyta; class Magnoliopsida; order Proteales; family Proteaceae; genus Hakea; species Hakea prostrata. The sequence goes on from NC_142608.1 coordinate 14,420,043, forward strand.
ATATTTGCTCAAATCCTGAAAAATCCTAAAATCTGCAAAAACAACATAAAACCCAAAGTAACTCCGCTCTAAGTGTGTAAAATGCATGCTTTATGCCCTAAGATTTCACACATAAATGTGTTCATCACATACCCATTACACAAATTTGGTGCAGCAACGACAAAATCATGTCTCTCTTACCAAAGTCCTCAAAGACAGCATGCCTTTACAACACTTGACAATTCTCATGGATATAGTAATAAAAATGAAAGAAACCACATGCTCTACATTTTCAATCCCCCACTTTTTTAAACTTTTTTTTGTTAAATTGGTAGACATGGGAGTAAACAAAGACAATGGACATGTTAGGACTAACTTAGAATCTCTTGATATGAATTCTGGTAGATTCCCTATGACTGGTAGATGTATGATGTCCTTTAATTTAACTTTTGTTTTCTTCTTATAAAAATAAAATAAAATAAAATACAATCAATATCATCATGTCATGCCATTAATTGTAAAAGTTAATACGATCCCATCCGTGTTACCAAGGACATGAACCTAGCGCTGGAGTGGGAGACCAATGCCTAAATGCCTAAAGATCGCAAGATCCTTGACTCTGCCCTTGACAAGGAGTTCATTAACTCTTTGGTCAAGTAAGTTTTTTCTCCTTTAGTAATTTTTCTAAATCTTTCAAGTTTCTTCTCCCGACCTCTAACCTTTATTTGTTGTAGGATGATTGTTGATGCCTTCCATAGGCAGATGGAGGCTGTGCTTCGGGTTGGTCATCTCAGCGTCTGATCAAAGGGCCATGAGGAGGAGATGAAGGCCAAGGAGAGGGAAATCTCTTGCCTTCAGGAAGATAGTGCGAAACTTCGAAGGGCCGGGGAGGAGCTCATGGTTCCCACCGGTGGGATCAGTGAACTCGAGCGAGAAGTTGAGAGGCTCTAGAAGGTTCTCTCAGAGACTGATGCAAAAGTGGAAGGTTGATAAAGGAAAGGGACGGACTCCAAGATCGTGTTGTTCCTTCAAAGCCCAAACACATTCTAGTAGAGGTTTGGAAAGCTTCCGTTCGTAAGTATCTCAATAGCGAGCCCTTCTGTCCTTTGATGGTTTATTATAATTCGATGGCATACTGAGATGGGCAAAATGAAGTATGGAGATCCATCCTTAGGAAGGATGCTTCCTTTGATTCCATGCCTCATCAATAAGTTTGTCATGCTGAGGTATTTAATGAACTAAACCTTGAGGCACCTGGATGGACTCTTGAGAAACTTGACTGAGCCAGCTGACCCAAACATCAAAGGCTACCTGAGCGACGAGCCTCCTGCCTCCCTCGAGCTCGAAGTCGCTGATGAAAACACGGATCTTCCTGAAAAGTCTCCTCCTCAAGTTCCCAACCCTGCCACTCATGTTGCTGAACCTTAATCTTACTTTTACTTTACTTGTCTCTCCTCTTCTTCTTCTTCTTCTTCATTTTTGTTTTTTTGTTTTTGTTCCTCCCCCCCCCCCCCCCCTCATAAGGGTTGGCCCCCTCTGGCCTTTCAATAAATAAAAGTCATATTCTTTACATTTGTTGTTACTTGATGGAATTTATTTTGTCTGTTGCAATTGAATTGAATTGAACCGAAGCCCTTAAAAAATCCCGATTGTAACCAATTCCCTGGGGTTGGGGGGGGGGGGGGGAACTCTCAAATTTGTTAACTGCTACAAGGTCTTAATTAGGAATTCCAAAGCCTTTCCTTAGAAATTTTTTTCTAGGTGTTAGAAGGTCTTAGTTTGGCGTGTACCGAAGCCTTTTGCATTTGAAGTCTTAGCTCATTCATCACTTATACATATAGCACTTATACATATAGCCCCCCACTCAAAAGAGATTTGGTAACAACTTTGTTGAATTGAATTTTGAATACGAGGCGCATTACAAAGTCCTAATAGAAAATAAGAAGGCTACTGATAATACTTCCTTAAGCTTTTCACACTCCATGACCGATCAAGCTCTCGCCCATTGTGGGATTTCTTAGTCAGTAAGTGCCCAATCCCACCTGTTTAACAACAATATATGGTCCCTCCCACGAAGGATCCAACTTCCTTTGGTGCTGAGTGTCTGAAGCTGCAGTGTTCCTTAATACAAGATCTCTCGAACGATATTGCTGATGCTTTACTCGGGCATTGTAATAGGAGATACACTTCTACAGTATTGTTGAATTCAGACTATTTCTTTTGCCTGAAATTCATATAAGAACTCCAAGTTGTCTAATAGGCTCTCCTCATTCGATTTTTCTTCAAATTCTCTCTCTCTCTCTCTCTCTCTCTCGAGAGTCTCAGCCATCACTTCTACTGGAGCCATAGACCCTAAACCGTAGGTTAGTTTGAATGGTGTCTTCCCATTTGATGTGTGAACTGTAGTTATGTAAGTTCATAACACATTCGGGAGTTCTTCAACCCATAAAGCCTTATTTGCTTCCAGCCTCTTCTGGATTTCATCTAGCAAGGTTCAATTAGTTACTTCAACTTACCTATTACTTTGGGGGTATGCTATAGAGGACATTCGGTGCTCGATCATATAGGTTCTAAAAAATTGAGTGAATTGTGGGTTATCAAACGATGTCCCATGATCGGTTACAATAATCTTCGGGAGGCCAAATCGGTTTATTACTCAATCAAGTACAAGTTTCTCGACCCTTTTCTTTATAATTGTGGCAAGCAGAATTGCTTCAACCTATTTTGTGAAGTAATCGATGGCTACGACCAAGTATTCCCTTCCTTCAGAGGCCTTGGTGAATTTTTCCATTATGTTTATTCCCCATATAGCAAACAGGATTGGATCTAAGATGGAAGTTAAAGGTCTGTTGGTCTTTTTGATACGGTCGAATGCACTTGGCAGCTTTTGCAATGCTGTATATAGTCCAATGCATCCTCCTGCATCTTTGCCCAACATAACCCGAGCTTGAGAACTTTGTGTTCTAATGCTCGTCCTCCTATATGGGCTCCGCAGATACCTTCATGAACCTCTGCTAGTGCACTTTTTGACCCCTTTGGTCCTAAACACCTTAGTGATGGTCCAGCATAACATCTGTGGTATAGTCTTCCATTAAGGATAGTGAACCTTTTAGCTCGAAACCTAGCCAACCGTGCCTCCTTTGGGTCATCAGGTAATCGATCGCCCTAAAGGTATTCAACAATCAGGTCACTCTTCTTCCATGTACATCATTTCCTTCACCCTTGTGCTCGGGAATTTAAGCTCTTTGATGTATACTGAGGGGTCAAGAGTTTTTTTTACATTCACATTTGCCAATCTTGATAGTTCATCTACCATTTCATTCTCTTTCCTCGGGATCGAGAAGATTTGAACTTCTTTGAATCCCTTCATTAGTTACTGTATCATATCTTGATACTTTACCAATCAGGGATCTTTTACCCTGAACACCCCTTGAACTTGATTCACCACAATTTGAGAATCATTGTAGATGGTTATCTCTAAGATGGTGAGTGCCTTCGCCAATCAAAGCCTTGCTTAAAAGCTTCGTACTCGGCTTCGCTGTTGCTTGCTTCAAACCCGAACTTTAATGCGTACTAAATGAGAAAACCTCTAGTAGGATTCTAGCTCCCCCTCCTTGCTTGTTACTCGAATCGTCTACATAAACATTCCACATCATTGGGCTTTGTGGTTCAGTAATTTCTGTCACTAGAGCTGTGGTTTCAACCATGAAATCAACCAAAATTTGTGCTTTTATGGTTGTTCGGGGTTTAAAATCCACCCGGCATTCACTAATCTCTACCGACAATGCTACCATCCGTCCAAAAAGGTCAGGCTTATGGATCACCTTCTTCAAGGGGAAGTTAGTTAATACCTCAATCGGGAGGGCTTGGAAGTAGGGCCTTAATTTTCTTACAGCCATCATCAATGCCAAAGCATGTTTCTTGATCTCCGAATACCTAGTCTTTGTGTCGAGAAGTACATGGCTTATATAGTATAATAGCAATTACTTCTTTTATTGTTCCCAAACCAAGATAGCATTCACTGTCGAAGCTGAGGATGCCAAATACAGTTGGTGTCACATCCCACCCAAATCCATCCAGGGGGTACTCTATCTGGGTTACTCGGGAGTGATCCACAACCCAACAGATCCAGTTTAGGAACGGTCATAGCCACTTAGCACAATATATAATCAAAAGCAAGAACAATTCTTTGTATCCAAATAATTTAATAATAAAAGTCAAGAAAGGATCTCAGAAGGTTTCACAAATAACATCAGAGTGCAGAAATGATTCAAATAGGATAAATAGTCAAGTGTGAAAAGGAGGGAGGAAACCCATCCTATAATAATAGCGGAAGGTAGATCGACTAAAATTAAGGTTTATAACCGGTTCCCAAAATGACAAGGGAACAAACTAAACTATGGTCTCGACGAATCAAATAAAAAGGTTAAAAAGAAAATGGGACGGTATCCCAATACTAGCACACAAGTGCAAAGGCCGAACTGCTCCAGATAAGTCTCAGTCTCGGACTGCTAGTCTTCACCAATGTAGTCACCATAATCAGTAGTTTAAGAGTCATCAACTTAGTCTTCATAGTGTTGACCATCGTAGTCAACAGTAATAGTACTTGTAGTAAAGTCTAACAAAAGATGTTGCAAAAAGGAGTGAGTTCAAAAGAACTCGGCAAGGCAGGTTATTCCATAATAACATAGATACATGATATAAAGCATAGCATGATGCAATATGATATGAAACACATGATGCAATTATGATTCTAACTCTATGTATGCTGGTCATCTAGGGTAGACATGCTTTAAGTCATAGCACCATACTTCTTTAGGTAGTCTCAATCACTCATCACCGGGGGGGGATTTGGGTCCGCCATCCCTCTCGGACAAATCCATGGTTGGGGGTTTTGGGTCATTACTCTCTCACATCACCATTTGGTCTAAGTATTGGTGCATGTCAAGGTAAAGCCTAGTCCAATGCAAGTCATTTACTTAGTCATATCATGTCAGTTCTAGATACATCCATTCCACCCCTCTCGGGATCCTTTCCGGTATCCTTCACACTAGAGTCACGGATATTACCCACCGGACTCATCAACCCCATTGGTCATCCACAAATAGTTGACAGGAAGCTCTCACATCCCCTCACGGATCATTTCACTGGTCTTAAGTGCCCGTGAGCCCAAGTCTAGCCATTTGCAACCCTACCAATAAATGGCCCCTTTCGGGTGTCCGCAATGCGATTTATGTCCTCTCACGGGATGGTTACCGGTCTTGAGCACCCACAAATCCACACTACTACCATGGGTCGTTTGGTCTCAATGCCCTTCCGATTTCTGGTCTGATACGACAGGGACATCCTAGCCATACATCTAGACAAGTCCTATGTATGTCCCAATGATCCAAGAAAGCGTCGATGGGCATCTTCGGAGAACATCCCATACTATTCCCTCTGATGTCCAAGGACAGAAGTACCAGTAGGGCACTCCCCAATCCCAAATCATACCTAAGCAATCACATGCTTATTTCCATCCATTAAATATCAACAATACATTATCATATTGAAAACATGTCATGACATCTCATAATACAGTGTATAAATAAATGACAAGAATAAGTAAACATGATAAACCAAGTAATTAAGCATGGTGCTACTGTCATAAGGTAACTACAGTAGTCATATGATGTCTAAAATCAATTAATAAGTTAAGTCTACTAAGTTACCCACAACAGTGTAAAAGTCATACAGTCTATGTTATATGGCAATAACCGTCCTTACCTTGAGTTGGAGAAGAAGATGGTCCAAGATCACAAGCAAGTGGCCCAATTAGTCTTAAAACCCTAAACAAACATATATGAAGGATTAGAGAAGAAATCAGAACAATCGGAGATCGAACGAATCAAAACTGGGCAAAAGTTGTTGACAACAACACTGTTGGTCGATACCTTGGGTCGATGGTATCGACCCACTGTATCAACCCAAAGGGTCTCGGACAGCAAGTTGGGTTTTTGGCTCAAAGTTGGTCTTCCGGGTCTCGGATCGATACGAAACTTGGGGAACAGCTTAAACACAATATAGAGATACTAATTATTAAAGAATTAACATCATCCAATGGTCAAATTAGAAATCCCCAAATTGGCATATCAAGTTCAAGAGTTGGAATTCATGGTCTTTAATGGAATTAATTGCAAATGCAAGAGCTTAGGAATTTAATCAATAGAATGATGAGCAGTAGAATATAAACAATTACTAACATATAATCAGACCTCATTGCTAAAGAAAATCAGATTAAGAAAATGAACTCATGTTGCCATGAAGAGGAATCGAAGTAAGAGAACAAGAACATCAAGTTTCATAATGAAATCAATGCAATTGCAAGGGAGATCGGGGATTCAATCAAGAGAATGATAAGCAATAGATTAGGAATGATTATTAACATATAATCAGACTTAGCATACTATAAGAATCAGTTTAGGAGATGAAATCATGTTGCTATGGAGGAATTTCATAAGAAAGACAAGGTTAAGAATCGATATGAGATACATAGCATTGATAGAATGAATGGGGATTTATAAGAATCACAAGGGACATTAGAAGAGGTGGTTGCAAGGTTGCAACACCTCCTTCATAGCCCCAATAGCAAGAATAAGGTGAGGTAGAAGTGATTAGAGAAGAGAGTGAGAGTGAGAGATTAGAGAAGAGAGACAAAGGATTCTTGAAGAAGATCAACACCCAAGCCAAGGAGGAGGCTTAGAGGAGCTTTCCCACGTTCTCATATGTTGAAATGAGTGAAATAATGTTTTAGGTTCGAGGTTTCACTTAAAAGGAGGAAGGAATACCCAAAAAGCGCCTTTTTATTCGAATCTGGGCTTGTTGGGTCGATGCTTTTGGTTGATGGTATCGACCAACAGTATCGACTCAAGGTAGTTTCAACAGAATTTCCAGAAATAGTTTAGCAACTTCGAACAGGGATTCGGAGGGCTATATGGGGTCAAATTGAGCGAGGTTTTCTCCTAAAAGTCAATCAAGAAGTCTAGTTTCCAGAAATACTTTTGGATCAAGCATGTTAGTTCATTAGATCCACAAACTAAGCTCACCTTCTTCGATGTGCAAGCAGGATTTGCCAGACATAGTTCAGCAACTTCGGACATGGATTTGGAGGGCTATATGGGGTCAAATTGAGTGAGGTTTTCTCCTACAAGTCCATCAAGAAGTATAGTTTCGGGAAATACTTTCGGATTGAGCACAGGAGTTCATTAGGTATTTCAACTAATTCACCCCTCTTCGGTGCGCAGATTCAAAACTAACACTGACAATGCTCTCAAGTGAGGGGCATCATTGTCAATGTCCATGGGCTTGGGCTCCGACACCAAATCATCAGCCAAAAGGGTCCACAAGGACTTTTTTCTTCACACTTCGGGTCTTCGGACCTACAAACATAACAGATTCCGGGCCGGGTCAAGGTTAGGATAAGGCCGGATATTATAGATCTACCCTAAGGGAAAGGTCTGGCATGACTTCCTAAGGCTTTCAAAGATAATAACACTAAAATCAAGGTCCAACTTTAAGGTCTAACATCAAACGAGTCTTTCTTTATCCCAAAACAAATAGGGTGTTCTGGCTAGGTTTGGGCTGGATTTCACAGTTGGAGTCTTTCACCTTTCTCTGGTCAAGATAGTAAGGGCAGTTACCTGAGCATCTCCTTTAGGCTCTCAAACGCTTTCGGCATTCCTCTTGTCCATCGTGCCTCTTTGTCACCCCTTAGATTTTTCAACGCTTTGAAGAATGATAAGCATCAGTCTCTCAACTGTGCTATGATTCTATTTAAGGCAGCTACTCATCCAGTTAGGCACTAGATATCTTGAACCGGAATATTATTAGAAGTTGCTTCAATCCCTCTTTAAGAAACCATAAACCCCAAGAACTTTCTAGAAGACACTCCAAACACACATTTCTCCGGGTTTCGCTTCATCTGGTATTTCTTCAGCACACTGAAGACTTCTATTAGGTTTGAGAAATGATTCGAGCGTTGAAGGATTTTTCACAAGCATATCGTCAACGTAGGCCTCCATGTTCCACTAATCAAATCCTTGAAAATCTTGTTTACTGCTCTCTGGTAAGTAGCTCCTGCATTTTTGAGCCCAAATGGCATTACATTGTAGTAGAAGCTTTCTCGATCATATTTTGACATCTTTGAACGAGTTTGGCATACGTGGTTGGCATATCCTGTAGCAACAACCCTAGAAGATGTCTGTTAGAAAGTCCTATAAAATGGGTCATTTTTGCTACTTGTTCATTAAGATTTCCGATCTACATTGTCGCCTTATTCAATATCTGCAGATAATCCCGAATGGACTCATTCTTTGCTTGTGTGATAGTGAAACGAGTCTCTTTGATCTTTTTAGTTTGTATTCCACTTTGGAACCGACCGATGAATTTTGGGCGAGCTCATATAAGTCAGCTATCTTTCCCCAGGGCAGAACCACTTCTGGGCTACTCTCATTAGTGAGGACCCAAATACCTATCACAAGATTTCATCTGAATTCCTAGCTACTGCCGTCATTTGCTGGTAATAACTCATATGGGCCATTAGGTCTCCATATCCATCAAATAGGGAAAAGGTTGGGAGCCTAAAATTATGGGAAAATTCATACATGGCAATTGCATCAACAAACACATTCTTTATGATGATTGAATATATATCATCTGTCTTCTTGCCCCTCGTAAGATGTCCTAGCTTCTGATTTATATCTGCCAGTTTTCCATCGATCTGAACTGCTATGGCATTAGGTGTTCGGACACTATCTTTGTCCGAGCGTTGGGATGTGGTTGAATGTGTCTGAACACCTCTCTCAAGCCAGGTTAGAGTCCCCGTTCGATTGCCTTGTGACCAATTCGGAACCTCCACGTCATCTCTCTGTGGGAGCTCCCCAGTTCTTTGTGTTCCCAATCGTTTGCCTTCGGCCTCTTGCTGCCTTAAGTTCCTTTCAAGAGGTTGTCGAAAATGTTACCCCTCGATTGGTTCCTTTCTCTTCATGGCGAAAGTCCTCTTATTGGTGAAAACCTCCTTTCTGCTCTCCGAGCCTGCCTTCTTGTCTCTTCATGATCACAAAGATTGGATTCCTTAGAGCCCCCAAACACGTTGCCATCGTTCGGAGCAGGGCCTGCATCTCGAGGAATTGAACTTGCATTTGGTTTATATGTGTTTGATTCATTTTCTCCTCAATGACTAGGATCATTTGGATTTCCCAAATTTTGATCATTTAAACGTCCTTCTCAATCACTTCTTCTTCCTCATGCTGATCGTTCTCTCAAGATGGACCCTCTCTTAGAGGAATAAAAATTCCACCTAAAGGAGGTCGACGAATCTGATTTTGATTCCTCGGAAGTGTTGATTTAGTATCTACCATGAATTTTTTAATCTTTCCCACAACGGCGCCAAATGATGCGTCCAAAAATTGATTAGCCATCAGATTCCTGCTAAACAACGTCAAATGTGGGCCGACTCAGTGGTTGGGAAGCCACCTCTGAAGGCTAAGTCAGTAAGAGCACCACCAAGAGCTCTAACGAGTTGAGAGCTTAATTGAAAGATTAAAAGGTGGAGGGAAACGATTCAAAATTTTTTTTTTCTCTTCGTAGTATGCATGGATTTATAGGATTTACCTCTTTTTGTCGATCGTTAGACTTAATCCATAAGTGTCATCATTCGCCGTCTGATCGTAGGGTTTTTCTCCTTCAATATGAGTTAGTTGTGGTTTCTATATGGAACATGATCTCCTATCCCGAGTTAGACGGGACCATTAGAAATAAAACTGTCATTTTTATTTTAATATTTTTATGGCAAAGGAAATATATTCATTAGAAACAGATAACCTATTTGCATGGTTCTCAACTTCTCATAGCACAACTTCTCATAGCACACGCCATATTAATTACTCAACCTGCTGATGTGCTAATAGAGTATATTATTTTTTGACAGTGAAGCTTGGATCTTATGTACAGCAAGCAGTACACGGAGCAGCTGTGCAGTTTCTAACAAAATGTTGCTCATGTAACATTGTTGGGATCTACTGAGAAGAGGTATTCCAGGTCTTCCATATGAAACAAAAGAAGATACCAAGGACATTAAAAGCCCAATTCAGATTCTGGGAATCCCATTGTAGGGAGTGACACAGGTTAACAAACCGGGGAATTGGCTACTTTAAAAATTCAGAGCATAACCAAGTGGACCCGCAGCAAGGATATGTTTTGATCCATCACATCCCATGCAAAAATGCCTGGTAGTTTCTGGCATGGTAAAATATTTCTGCCTAGTTCAGTGAGTAGCGAACCAAATGACCCACTGAAAAACGAGATTAATCAATGTCATTGGAAAATCGCAGAATATCGTAAGAAAGATGCCGAACTTGCAAAAAATCGGCGAAAATCGCCACTGAACTTGCAAAATGTCGCTGGAGACGGATTGATTGCCACCCAGTAAAAAAAACCCAAATGCGGTGAGCGTGGATCGAACACGCGACCTTCAGATCTTCAGTCTGACGCTCTCCCAACTGAGCTATCCCCGCACTCACTTTGCACCAGCCGGGAATCGAACCCGGGTCTGTACCGTGGCAGGGTACTATTCTACCACTAGACCACTGGTGCTTGTTGTCTTAAAGCACATAAAAAAGTAAAGTGTGTGAAACTTTTGATGGTGCTTTTCTTTTGCCTGACAACCGCCGATGGTTTTCATTTTATTGGAGAATTTTTACTCCATTTACATTTGGTTGAAATAGGAAGAAAACTAGGGAAAAGGCTTTAAAATGGAATCTTCATAAAATATGACTATATGATCTACTTAAATTTATTGTCATTATTATTATTTTGATAAACAAGAGACAGGGGTTAGATAAGTAGTTAGGATTGTAGACAAGAGGAATTAAAAGCATGACTGATTCCATTGGCCATGGTTTAGTTGGGTAAGGCAAGGAAATATCCCAATTCAAAAAGCTTGAATGAAATCGGTAGTTAATTGGAAATGCATGACTTGTGCTTGCTTAATGCCAAAATATGCTACAAGATCTTTGCTTAATGCCAACTTTGAGTTATTGGCCACAGAAGGGAGAGTGCACACCGAGCCTAATTGTCCCTTTGTACCACAACCTGGTGCATCTAGTGTCAGTGAGGATAATATTATATGGTCAGATGATGATGATGATGTTACTCAGCCACCCGCTAGTCAGGCACAGGATGATGCAAGCGATGATGATGATGATGGACTTGGTAGTGGGGATGACAGTGGGAATGATGATGATGATGATGATGGTGGTGGTGGTGGTGGTGGTGGTGGTGTGGTGATGATGATGATGGTGATGGTGATGGGTTAGCTGATCAGGATTCAGCTGAACTACGGGAGAGACCACCACCACCACTAGAGCCAGCAGTTGAGAGTCAAGGACAAGGAGGGCCATTAAGGTTCATGGGGGAGAGTCAGTTCACCCACGCTACCCAAGATGTCGACCACGGCGTAGGTCATAGTTCCACTTGCAGCCGGAAGGGGAAAGGGAAAGGGAAAGGGAAGCACCATGGACATGGGTATGAAGATGACACTTCATCGTATGAGTCTTACAATCCCACTGATGTGAATAGCTTGCAAGCTCCATGGGATCTATGAGTCTAGATGAGTCAAGAGGCTCCACTGCCGGATACTGGATACCGGCGACAGCTAATCCCCACTCGTACGAGAGCTGTGCTGCATCTTCTTCTGGAGCTTATAGTAGTGCATCTTATAGTCAGGGGTTTCCTCAGGATTATGAGGGACATAGAGTAGTGGAAGTGGAACAGAGTAGGATGTATTATCCAGCGTCTGACGGGAGGACTGTATATGTGCATAGGGATGCAACTTATACGGATGCTAATTCGGGGGCACAGATGTTTGTGGAGCAGATCTTTGGCGTGCAACCCCAACCCATACCCCCTGAGATTCATCAAGAAGGACTTCCCTATCCTTATTGTGTATTCCCTCATATAGGATATCTTATGCATGTTGACGACCAGACCTATAGAGCTGTAGTTGTCGATTACCTCGACAACCATAGGCATCACATGTCATAGGATGTCTGTGTCCGTTGGTCAGAGGAGAGGATGTCACAGGCACAATACTACTCAAGTCACGGGATGGATCCGCCGAGGCACTCCTATTGACACTGATTTAGTGAGTTGTACTTCCCATTTTATTTTTATTACTAGTTACATTGTATTTGATGTTTAAGAGTTTATTTAATGTTTAAGAGTTTATTTCATATTTTTATTACTAGTTGAATTGTAGGTTGAATGTTATGCTTATTTGCTTAAGTATAGTTAACTTTATTGTGTACTTCTCGGTCATCTTTACATTAATTTTATGTACTTTGAATGACATATCTACATTGATTTTTTTTTACCTAAAATGCATGTGCCAATGTGTTCTTTATACTCTAATTAGCTTAAATACAGAATCCCACCCCAAAATACTCTCTAAAACCTGTCGAAACTTGTACGAAAAAGTCTTCGATTTCCTCGAAATTTCTCAAGTTTCCACCTAAGTTTGCCATTTTCACCTAGTCGATCGACCTAACAGAGCTTTTGTGTTCCTAAAGCATCTCGTTTTTGTGTTGAGCTTGATAGTCCAAATCCTTGACTTTGAAGAAGAGTGCATTTGCGGCTGTGCCATCAAGTGTCGTCTCATAAATTTATAAGCAAAAGAGATAAACAGCTCATCTTGTCTAGCTGAGTAGCTATCTTACATCACCCAAGTGAAAAAATTGAGTTAACCTTTGGCATTTCTAGCCATAAGAGTGGTGAAAAAATGACTTGATATTTAAGTCTAGCCAGTTATCTAGAAGGCATGGGATAAATGGAACCAAGGATCTTGGACAAGAAATGATGGGAAAAAAACTAAAATGCAGTGAGCGTGGATTGAAACCTCCAAATAGAAGATCAAAGTTTGAATCCCTTCAAAGTCAGCAGACATTGCTTTTGTCCTATGCATTTTTTAAATATGGGGATATTACATATTCCATCGGCAATTACTGTACAACTCTCCACTAAGAAGTCAGGTTCTTAATCTATTATCCTAACAGAGCTTTTGTGTTCTTACCGCATCTCGTTTCTGTGTTGAGCTTGATAGTCCAAATCCTTGGCTTTGAAGAGGAGTGCCTGTACGGCTGTGCCATCAAGTGTCGTCTCATAAATTTATAATCAAAATAGATAAAAGGCTCATCTTGTATAGCTGAGTAGCTGTCTTCCATCACCCAAGTGAAAAAAATATGCCACCCAGATCTGCTGCTACTATATACTATGTTTGTGTTACGTGTTCTTCTTTGCATCTACGGTTCGATCGACCTAAAAGAGCTTTTGTGTTCCTAAAGCATCTCATTTTTGTGTTGAGCTTGATAGTCCAAATCCTTGGCTTTGAAGAAGAGTGCCTGTTCGGCTGTGCCATCAAGTGTCGTCTCATAAATTTATAATCAGAAGAGAGAAACGGCTCATCTTGTCTAGTTGAGTAGCTGTCTTCCATCACCCAAGTGAAAAAATTGAGTTAACCTTTGGCATTTCTAGCCATAAGAGTGGTGAAAAAATGACTTGATATTTAAGTCTAGCCAGTTATCTAGAAGGCATGGGATAAATGGAACCAAGGATTTTGGACAAGAAATGATGAAAAAAAAAAACACTAAAATGCGGTGAGTGTGGATCGAACACGCGACCTTCAGATCTTCAGTCTGACGCTCTCCCAACTGAGCTATCCCCGCACTCACTTTGCACCAGCCGGGAATCGAACCCGGGTCTGTACCGTGGCAGGGTACTATTCTACCACTAGACCACTGGTGCTTGTTGTCTTAAAGCACATAAAAAAGTAAAGTGTGTGAAACTTTTGATGGTGCTTTTCTTTTGCCTGACAACCGCCGATGGTTTTCATTTTATTGGAGAATTTTTACTCCATTTACATTTGGTTGAAATAGGAAGAAAACTAGGGAAAAGGCTTTAAAATGGAATCTTCGTAAAATATGACTATATGATCTACTTAAATTTATTGTTATTATTATTATTTTGATAAACAAGAGACAGGGGTTAGATAATTAGTTAGGATTGTAGACACAGGAGGAAATAAAAGCATGACTGATCCCATTGGCCATGGTTTAGTTGGGTAAGGCAAGGAAATATCCCAATTCAAAAAGCTAGATATGACACTAGTTAATTGGAAATAAATGCATGACTTGTGCTTGCTGAATGCCAAAACAAAGCGCCGATCGATGCCAAAATATGCAACAAGGTGTCTTTGATTGAGTTTCTCCCATTCACATTGAAAGCACCTTGGACTTGTGGACAAGACAAAACATCCAACGAGTCAGCTGTTATTTACTACTTGTGTTCCTCCAATGACAAGAGATGGGTGAGGGAGAATATTGCTCTATTTAAAATACTATTTAAATTATCAGCAGTAGCATAAGAAAAATTGCTTTAGTTATGCACATTAAATGAGCATGACTGATAGACCAGATTTTGAGTGAGAGACAAAGTCTTTAGTTTAGAGTTTTGAATTATATTTCACTTGGTTACTTAAGAGTTGGAATTCTGTTCAAACTCTAAACTTAAGAGTTGGTATTCTGTTTAAGTTTGTTTCCATGTATATCTCAACTTCATATTCATGTAATTGATTAAACTATAAATACAATACTCAATCTAACATGAGTGCTTGAGTATTCAAACAAAATATCAGAATTATTTCATGGTATCACAGCCACTGATCCTATAAACCCTACAATTTTTTCCCCTTCAAACTTCTCAATGGCAGTAGCTTCCTCGTCTCCCTTTCCAATCAGCAATATGCCAAATCTCATTGCTTCCAAACTTGATAATACAAATTATTTGCTTTGGAAGGAGCAACTTGAGTCCATCTTTATTAGTTATGATCTCATTGGTCATGTAGAAGGCACAATCACATCATCCTCTCCAACAATTACAACTGATTCAACTACATCTCCAAATCCAGCATATACAACTTGGCGAAAAACAGATCACTTTGTATGTGCTTGTATCAATGATACTTTGAGTGAATCTCTTTCTTCCCACATTCTTGGTCTCCAAACAGCAAAACATGTATGGGATTCTCTTGCTGAGTTATTTCAACAACAGTCAACTGCTAGATGTAGTTTTCTACACCAAGAGATTCAAACCCTTAACAGAGGTTCAGCAACCATTACAACATACCTAAATAAAATCAAGTCAATTGCTGACTCCCTAACAGCTATCAATGACAAACTCTCTAATTTAGATCTTGTTAGCTATACCTTGAATGGCTTGGGATCGGACTACATCACCTTCATTATCATGATTGAGAACATTATTCCCCCAATTACCTTCATTGATTTACGTGCTAGACTTCTTACCCATGAACAACGTTTGAGTTGGGGATATAGCTCTAATAATACCTTCCTGCCTGACCCTAATTCACCCACAGCTTTGTTCACACATAACCCATCTAGGCCTCCTAAGAACCGCAACCGTCATTACCATATTCCCATCTATTCCCGATCTCATCTTCCACCAAATCAACACCCTTCCAACACTTCTACTTCCTCCCACAACCGAACCTCACACCCACACACTTAATCCAACGTTTTTAAATGTCAAATTTGTGCTAAACCTGGTCACACAACCAACCGATGTTTCTTTGGTTACCATGCTAGTCAAAATAGTATTACTACTCCACATATTCCATCCCAACTCCTAATCCTTATGCAGATCTTCATACATATCCTTCTCATCCTACACCGAACAATGCTCAATGGATCCCTGATACTGGTGCCATTTCACATATGGTGTTTGATCCCGCACATCTACAACAGTCTACCAATTACTCTGGTTCAGATCATGTGACAGTCGGTAATGGTATGAAAGCACTCATCTCACACATTGGTTCTTCTACTTTACCAATTGTTTCCACTTCTTTATCCCTTAATAATGTTTTAGTTGTTCTTAGTTTATGCACAAATTTACTTTCAATTTCACAATTGACTCGTGATAATCTTTGTTCGGTTGAATTTTTTCCTTGGGGTTTCTTATCAAGGATCTGAAGTTGCGAACCATCCTTTTGAAGGGACCACTCAAAAACAACTTGTACATGTTGCCTTCATCTTCAGCACATTCAATGTCTCTATTTAGCACCATCGTTCCAGCAGCATTTTGGCATCATAGTCTTGGTCACTCGTCTTCTCAAGTTCTTCAACAATTGCGTCAATCCAATTTATTTTCTTTTGTTGGTAGTCCTCCGTCCAATAACACTTGTGTTGCATGTCAATTGGGTAAACATCATAAGCTACCTTTTCCCTTGTCTATCACGCAGTCAGTTATGCCATTAGAACTTATTCATTGTGATCTTTGGGGTTCAACATGTCATTTGTCTATTAGTGGATATCATTCTTATGTAATCTTTGTTGATGATTATAGTCGATATACATGGTTTTATCCTTTGAGCTCAAAGTCTAATACTTTATCTTGTTTCAAACATTTCAAAACTATGACTGAAAATATTTTCTCCTCCACAATCAAATATTTTCAAAGTGATGGTGCCAATGAGCTCACAAGAGGTCCTTTTAAAGTTTTCTTGACAACTGTGGTATTGTTTCTCATATTTCATGTCCACATACTCCTGAACAAAATGGTATAGCTGAATGCAAACACCGGCATATCACCGAAATGGGTTTATCGCTTCTGTTTCAAGCTAGTATGCCTAAAATATATTGGCTTGAGGCCTTTACCACTGTTGTCCACATCATTAATCGATTACCCACTCCTATTTTAAAAGGCAAATCACCCCATGAGACACTCTTTGGATGCACTCTAGATTATACAGGTCTTAGAGTTTTTGGTTGTCAGTGTTTTCCTAATCTTAGATCCTACAGTGAGGACAAACTCTCTCCCAAATCACTCGAGTGTGTTTTCCTTGGCTATAGTCCTAGTCATAAGGGTTATCGTTGCCTCCACATTACCACTGGATGTGTTTACATCTCTCGCCATGTCATAGTCAATGAGCATGTGTTCCCCTTTGAAACATTCAGCAACCTAAATTCTATTCCCAACACTCCCATTAACACCATTTCTCTTCCCTCTCCTCCACCTACGTCCCCCACCGCTTCCGTGTTACCCCAATCACCTATTTTCACCCCACCTTCTACCCAAATATTGTCCTACACAAATTTCAATTCCCTAACACCTCAGCTTACACCCTTATCCACGTCTCAAACCCTTACACAATCTCCACACACCTACCACACCACTCATCTAGTTCACCATCTCAACCCAATGTGCCTGCACCACCCCCACCACCATCCCATCCTATGATAACACGTAGTAAAACAGGTTCTCTACGCCCCAAAGCCCTATTGTCCCTCTTAACCACCCGTCATCCCTTACCTCATGCCTTCCTCACCACCCTCAACACCACTATCACCGAACCCACCTCATACAAGTTTGCTGCCAAAGATCCCAAATGGGTTGTAGCAATGGATGCTAAGTATAAAGTGATCCAAGCAAATGACACTTGGAAACTAGTTCCATATGAAAACCACATGGATTTAGTTGGTTGTAAATGGGTTTATAAAGTAAAGACCAAGAGTGATGGAACAATTGAACAATACAAGGCTAAACTCGTTGCTCAAGGGTTTAATCAGGCAGCTGGCATTGATTTCACTGATACTTTTAGCCCAGTTGTGAAGGCAGCTACCATTTGTATTGTGATAGCCCTTGCTATCTCACGTGGTTGGTCGATACATCAAGTAGATGTCAAAAATGCCTTTTTGAATGGTGCTCTTGAGGAAAATGTCTATATGAAACAACCACCTGGTTTTATTGACTCTACACATCATTCTCATGTGTGCCATTTGCAAAAGGCCCTATATAGTTTGCGCCAAGCCCCCCAGCCCCCCGTGCATGGTTTCAACGCTTCAAGAGTAATTTGATCCGTGAAGGATTTGTTCAAAGTCTAGCAGACAATTCTATGTTCACATTCCACTCTTTTGTAGGGCTGGTCATCTTGTTACTGTATATCAATGACATCATTTTAACTGGCAATAATGGCTCTCTTGTGTCTACTATGATTCAAAAACTTGGCACATAATTTGCCATGACAGATCTCGATCGTTTGCATTATTTTTTGGGCATTGAGGTGACCCAAATAGCAAAGGGAATGCTACTAAGTCAAACCAAGTATGCTCTTAATCTTCTTCACCGTACAGGTATGACACATTGTAAACCCTGCACAACACCGGTGGCACCAGGTTCTAAGATGTCTGCACGTTGTGGTGATCCATTATCTAATCCTTCTGAATATCAACAAGTGGTTGGAGCTTTACAATATCTTACTATGGCAAGGCTAGATCTTTCTTATGCTGTCAATCAAGTATGCCAACATATGCAAAGTCCAACCACTAATCATTACAATGTTGTCAAACAAATCTTAAGATATGTCAAACACACAGTTGGTGCTGAAATTACATTCAAACCTAGTTCTTTGTCTCTTATGGGTGCTTACACTGATGCGGATTGGGCTGGCTGCCCTGATACAAGACGCTCTACCAGTGGATTTTGTGCATATCTTGGTGCTAACTTAATCTCTTGGTCATCAAAGAAACAACCAACTATTTCTCGTTCCATTGTTGAAACTGAATACAAATCCTTGGCTATTATAGTCTTTGGACTATTATGGCTTTCGTATCTCTTGAAAGATTTACATGTGGAGTTTTTGCCTCCTATATTAGTCTATTGTGATAATTTGTCTGCTACACAAATGGCAGCAAACCCAGTTTTCCACGCTCGAACAAAGCATGTTGAGGTGGATTACCACTTTGTCCGTGATTTGGTTGTAAACCACAAAGTCCAAGTTCAGTTTGTGTGTTCTAAAGCTCAGGTTGCAAACATTTTTACCAAAGGTCTACCTACAACAATTTTTCTCCGGCTACGCTCCAAACTATTGTGGCTACCACCCCATAGTTTGCGGGGAAATGATAAACCAGATTTTGAGTGAGAGACAAACTGTTTAGTTTAGAGTTTGAATTATATTTCACTTGGTTACTTAAGAATTGGAATTCTGTTCAAACTCTAAACTTAAGAGTTGGTATTCTGTTTAAGTTTGTTTCCCTATATATCTCAACTTCCTATTCATGTAATTGATTAAACTATAAATACAATACACAAGCTAACATGAGTGCTTGAGCATTCAAACCAAATATCATAATTATTTCAATGACGGGTCAAGCGAAATTTCAGACCGCAAGATTCAAAATTTCAGTTGTCATTACCATTGAATCTCAGTTTAGAAACAAGATGACAAAAGATTCAAATTTGACCAAACATCCTAGTATATACATAGGAAGTCTAAAGCATATAAAACTTTACAACAAAACCAATAAGCCTTTGTCTCAACCAATACCCAGTGT
The DNA here is from genome assembly GCF_041222555.1 of Hakea prostrata. NCBI lineage: Eukaryota > Viridiplantae > Streptophyta > Magnoliopsida > Proteales > Proteaceae > Hakea > Hakea prostrata. The sequence continues at coordinate 14,439,464 of NC_142608.1, forward strand.
GTTTGTCTTATCCACACTGGTAATCCTCCTATCTCTTCTTCATGTTCACCGTATTCCATTTTTTAACTTCTTCTTTTCCAGTAACCACCTTGAGTTTCATGATCACTCCTTTCTTGGATGGATTTGTTGCTATAAAAAAAAAAAAAAAAAAACTCTCACTTACACTTGTTTTGTTTGTATATTGTTTACTATCTGCTAATTAGGCAAAGTTAATAATAGAGAACACAAAGAGATCCATCTAGCACCGGCCCTACCCCTGCCAGATATCAAGTTTCTGTCAATTTCCCAGCCCTACACCTTCGTATTCTCTGTATATCCTAGAAGACCTTATGCTTTCTTTAGTTGCCCAAAGAAGATTCGAGAAGGAAAGTGATACAAAGACGGGAAATAAGGGAAGAAGAGGAAAGCAAGAGAGAGAGAGAGAGAGAGAGAGAGAGAGGGCCATTCATTAGAGGATTCGTGCCATTCACTGAAGGTTTTTTCTGGGTTGGTATCACTGGTTGAGGATCGAATTCAGGGCTAATCTTAAAGGAATTGGTAAAAGGAAAACTCATATTTACTTATGCATCCCCATTATTTTGATTCCCACATTACATATAAATGATCCTAAATGACAAGCATATAATGGTAGCACAAGTGCAAATCGGGTTTCGCCGAAAAAGACCCCTCTAGGACAATTAATCTCCAGTCTCTTCACCGAGCTTTCATTCTAGTTCTCTTCAATTGATTGATTCCTTCTATTGCCAAGACCTAGATGAAGGTTTCTACTTGTTATAATAATCTAATTCTTCTATTCTTTTTACTCTAGAGTGAATCCCCATTCACTCTGGCTCATTCGTGAATCTTGCGGTTAGATTTTGGAGAAGACCTAATATAGGATTCGTTAGGTTATCATTCCTTTTGCTTTGTTTGATCTCTAAACTACGTTAGATCATGTTCTAATATGATTTCAAAATTTTCTAAATAGTTTTGGAGTAGTTTAGAACCCAAATGGGAAGTTTCTGTCCATTTGAGCCAAATTTGTTTGTACACAGAAGGCTAGTTGATTGCCCTGGTTGCCTCGAGCAACCCACCCATGCTTTGGCAGATTCATGGCTAGGTTGATTGCCCTGGGGCAACCCACCTGACAAGTTGGTTGTTTGTTTCTCTTTTCAACACCATACCTCTAGGATTATTTCTAACTTGAACAACATGTTAATAGGACTTTTTGGGAAGCGTGAACATACTATTTGACCTAATTTACAAGGTTACAAATCGATAGCAATATGAGGACATTCACTTGCACATAGTCATTGTTACATTCTTGATTGCTATGAAACTTGCTTACGATTACATATTACTATTTTAGGGTTTAGGAATGATTATTATGACTTTGAAATTTCAGTATACATGTGATTAATAATATGTTCATGATACATGGATAACATGTGACTGTACGGACTTCAATTGACTTGTTAAGTGAGAATTTGATTGAATCCATCTTGTAATGTGAATGCAAATTGTGATTGTGAATTAGGGAAATACCATTTAGGTGTTTCTGTCTTGGGACATCGATGGAGGTGGTATGAGACACAATTTTATGATGCCCCTTGGCACTTTTCATGATTATTGGATGCCATAACTAGAAAGTCTAATGGAGTTTGATTAGAAACCCCGTCATATCATCACCCTATTGGCAAGGTATTGATGCCAATTGACCCGTAGCAGCGGATAATAGGCTTGGGCTCATGGGCACCCAAGAAGGGGAGAAGCATGAGGGGACATGAGAGATTCCCACCCATTATATGTGGATGACCAATAGGGTTAAGGGAAGGCATAGTCCGAGAAGGAAACATTGACTCTAGATAGGGAAGAATGAATCGTGAGTTAGTTTTTAATTAAGATTTAACTTTTTATTCCTAACTAGAGTTTAATGGTAAGCATCAGATAATGATTAAGAATGATAGCTATACCCATCATCTTTATCTTAACTTTTATTTTTAATATTTTTTTGGGGCCAAATTGTGGTATTTCACATATTAAGTGAGAGAGATAAAAAAAACTAGTGGGGGTCGTGCCACTGGTGTAGAAGTGTTGGAACAGGGTGGGCTCAAGCTTACATAGTTCCTCAAGGAGCTGATGAAACAGGCTGCAGAAGCAATGGGAGATGATGGATGGTTCAAGACTATTGTGGATTGGGTCTTGGAAGTATTAGACAAGTGGAACTTCGAATGGTCATATTTTCAGCTTAGTTCTTGAGATGAGAACTAATTATATCTACGATTTCACTTATGTTTCAAAAGAGAATGAAAGTTTTTTACCTATAGTTTAAAAAAATTCTAGTTTTATCTCTAGATTTGTCGTGGATGTGTCGGGGCAGATCAAGCAGCTTAGGCTCTTTTTTGTATCAATTATCATTCTCAATTATGAGGTTTTTTCATTATTTTAAGTTGTTTGACATCTATCATCAATTTTATTTTTATTAAAATAATAAAAAAACTTTCAAAATCCATAATGAACTTTTTGTCTATTATGGATTATGGTGAGAATTTCATTCTTTTCATTTATGCACAAGTTTACTTAAAATTTTATAGTTAAGATGAGGGTAAAATAATCAGTACACATCATACTTTTTCCCTCTTTTAGCACTTGCTCACTATTATTTTCTAACAATTTTTTATTTTGATACCAAACTTATTTTTTATTCCATAATTTATTTTTGACAAAATTCACTAAACTATTTTTCATTCTTGACAAATAATGAATTCTTGTACTTATTTATTTTAAATAGGCATAATAGAGAATGATAATTGATAAAAAAAGAGCCTTAGTTGGCTTGATGGTTTTGGTTGGATCTTATTTTGGTGTCAACCAAAAAAGCAATGTGAGGTTCATGATCTTTGCGTAGCTTTCGAAGCTTCTGATCAGCAAGCTTCAAGTTCTTGTGGGTGTTTGAAAGGTTTCGGTCCACGTCATGCGACAAATTACACAAATTTTAGTGATTGGTCGGGTGGAACCGAGAGAAATACCGAGTTGCATTGCATAAATAATGGTGATGTAAATGGGAAGATAGATGGGTTCTTGATGAATAGCAATATACCATTGCCCATAAATCTGCAATCTTTTGCAATAAAGAGTGCCCTAGACTGTGAATTGGCTTGCTTGAACAACTGTTCTTGTAATGTTTATGCATATAATGGAGAATGCTCAGTGTGGGTAGGAGATCCCATGAATATGGAGCAATTCTCAGATGGCAATCCTGGGGGAGGGAACCTATACCTCAAACTTGCTGCCTCTGAACTCAACTCGACTTCTCAACATAATAGAGAGGGATCGCCTACTGGTGTTATTGTGGGTGCTATTTTGGGGGGCCCCCCCCCCCCGCCCTTGTTGTGGGGGAAAAAAAACACAACAGGGGGGGGGACATTTTGTGGGGCCGACGGGGGGGGGGGGGGGTTTTTTTTTTTTTTTTTTCAGAGAGTTATAGGGGGCCCCCCAAAACCTCCCCCCAAAGCTAGGAGGAGGATTTGGTTCTGCTTTCAAAAGAACATTGCCAGATTCTATTGTTGTAGTTGTGAAGAAGCTTGAAAGCATGAGACAAGGAGAGAAGCAGTTTCAAACTCAAGTGAGCACAATTGGGACCATTCGACATGTTAGTCTTGTTCGCCTTCACGGCTTCTGCGCGGAAGGTATCAAAAAGGTTGTTGGTCTATGATTTCATGCCAAAGGGCTCCTTAGATGCCCGTTTTTAATGAGTCAAGGGACTTTGAGGTTTTGGACTCGAAAACAAGATACCATATTGCAATTGGGATGAAAGCCCGATCCAGCAATATCGCCTGAGCAGATAGAGGATTAACTTATTTGCATGAGAAATGTAGAGAAAGAATCATACAGTGTGACATCAAACCTGAGAACATTCTTTTAGATGCTGAATTCTGTCCCAAGGTGGTTGACTTTGGCCTAGCAAAGCTTGTTGGTTGGGAATTCAGTCGGGTTCTGACAACCATGAGAGGAACCAAAGGATACCTTGCAATCAGAGTGGATTTCTGGTGTGGCCATCACAACCAAAGCTAATGGTTACAGCTATGGTACGATGCTATTTGAGATCACATCAGGGAGGATAAACTCTATTCAACCTGATGGTGAGAGGGTTCGTTTCTTTCCATCTTGGGCAGCAAGTAAAATCAATGAAGTTAGTGAAATCCTCAGCCTTTTGGACATCGAACTAGAAGGTAATTTTGATATTGCAGTGTTTGGTTTGTGGGCTTAACTAACACTAGTCCCTTTATCTGGGCCCATATTCATTCAGGGGTATTACTGACTTTTATTATTGTATAAGTGGTTAAATGTTAGGGTTTTATATTATAAATGATTTATTGGTTCCCGTAGCCGTTAAAAGCAATAATTTAAGGTTATGAATTATTGATTTCTATTGTGTGATTAACTGGTTATTTTGTTAATTTTATTTTAGATTGGGATTCAATGGGAAAATTATTGTTTAATTGAAATCCTAGATCATCTCTATCATACTACTATTATAAAAGTACGAACTGAGGGAGGATGGCTACATTTCACTTCCCAAAACACCCTTATTTTCTAAAACTACTAAACATTTAAGTCATTAAAAAATTCCAAAAATGTAATTTCTCAAATAACTAAATGAGATTTAATACTCAAACTCTGCTACATTTTTATTTCCAAATGCCTTCTTCTCTAACTACATTGTATAATTATGTAAACTCTGGCTCTTTTTTTCAAATGCCTTCTTCCCTAACTCTTGATATAATTATTCGCTTTGTTTTTTTTCTTTATATTTATATTATTTGTTTTGATCATTAACACCAGCCTGGTGGGGTTTCTCTTAACTAGGAATATTATTGAGAGACTAATCAAAATCCCAGCATCGTTTGATCCGCTTTTGTATATGATACTTAACTTTATTCTTTATTAAATATTCAAAATCAATTTGCTTCTTCGTGTCTTTTCCCTCTGTGTTGTGTTTGTGTCCTCGTTCTTCTCCTCTCTTTTTTTCTTTGGTTTTTCGTCTTCTTTGCTTTTGCTTTGTGTTTTCGTTGGTTTTGTGCTTAGATTGTTTTTTCATCTGTTATTCATGGCTTTATCTGTGTTATTCGCCTCTTGGTTGTTTTTTGTTTCTTGTAGGGATTGTGGGGTTGACGGGGATTCTGGTTTCGAGTCTTACCGACCATCCTGCTGCTCTTTTTGGCCTTGGGTTGGCTGCCAAGTGGGAGCTTTCTCTTGTTCGGTGGCGGGGCTCGGGTGCGTCCCCGGAGGCTCGTTTTGGGCTGTTCCTGGGGTTCGCGTTTGTCATCTTGGTTCGGCTTCTTATTCGTTTTGCCTTTTAGACATCGTCTTGAACTCAATGTCATCTACTTAGGTTCGTTCTTTTGGATATTCTTTATGGTGCCTCTGTGAGAAGGCGGAGGTGACAAATCATTCTCCACCATCTTTCTGATTTTCGATCCCTTGCCTTGACCGGTTGTTTTTTTTCTTTCAATTTTTTATCACCGTGTGCGATGATCCTAGGCCGGTGTCATGTTTGCCCGTGTGTTTTTCTCCACGGTTGAGTTCGGTGCACTGGCTTCTTATTTGTTTTTTGTTGTAGTTACATCAATCATTTTTCTCTTTCATTATTTTATTAGTTCAATTTTGAATTCATTCTAGTGGATTGTTGGGATTTGAGTACTGATTGTGAATCGATCCATTGTCCTTTTAAGCTAGATACTAGCAGGTAGGTGGGGAGAGGGAGCTCGAGTTTCATAGTACGAATTGCATGATATATCTAATCACATGTGGTACGTCTATTTAAATCTAACAAGGTGTTGCATGTGCTCCTTTTCTCCCTCACATCATTGAGCTCGGTTCTATGTACGACTTGTTCGGTGGATCCTTAGTGATCATTAGGCCATCTCAACACATTATGATGATTCGATGCAAGAGACTTTGTACCCCTGTACCTTCCATATTTCTCATGTGAGATGTCCTGGGTCTTTTTTGCATATTGATAGTAGCTGAGCAAAACCCATAATTCACTTCCCGCCACCCATCAATGCTACAAACCAACACGGTAGGCTGCATGGTAGAGATGAAGAATCTGCACCTCCCCAATTCTGTGTTTGAGTATCCCCACTTAAGCATAATTACAGCACTTACCACGAGTAGGGTTATTCGAGGCCTCTACTTCCCGCATCGCACTCATTCTCATGACGGGTCCCACCAATCCGATATAATAAGACCCAACTAGATCGATGCATGTCGGTTTCACTTTCCGTTGTTCTACTTCTAGGACACTACTAGACCTCCTCTCCCTCTGCGGCTTTGTTCATTTCCTCAAATACCATTTTATGCAACGATGACATCTACTACCTACCCTAGATAGATCCCTCGTTTCTCGTGCTTTCCCGTGACCACCGTGCTTGCCGTGTGTCCCTAGTATATATATATATATATATATATATATATATATATTTTTTATATATATATATATATATATTTTTTTTATTATTATTTTTTTTTGGTATCTGAGGTTCATCCGGGCCAGCTTGCGCGCACCATGATTATATCTTCAAGGGGATGCTTGTCATTCGCATGGGTATAACCCATAACCTCTTCACTGAGAAGTATGGATTTTACCACTCTACCAACCCTGCATTGACTAATCTATATCATTTTATCACTTGTTTATTTTGTTGTTCGTCATACTCCTGTTTTTCGTCGGTTACTTCTCTTTCGTGTTCCATTGTCTAACCGTTCCGCCGAAAATTTAAACTATTTATTAGCATTGTAGTGAATTTATTGACCTCCTAAGCGTCTCATATACGTTGCCCTATCTTCTGGGATTGCAAAATCATATATTTGATACTTATCATGTCATTGATTGATGGGTTTCTTATTTCGAGTAAGCAACATTTCCTTTTCCAAGAACACTGAACTGATTCTTAGTTCAAAAGCTTGATCTTATCCTGTTTATGTGTATATTATCTGCTAAAGATTTTTCATTTGAAAGCCATTCAAATACTTAATGAATTAATAATCTATTAAGAACCATTTCATTGGTTGGCCACCCTTGAAGGAGAACCAGTTATACTTAATTGTTATATGGCTATATGAATCTAACATTAAAATGTTATACATAAGATTTCTCTTTTCTTAGAGATAAATCACAAAGTGGGACTGATAGAACTGTTACCACTAGTCCAAGTTTAATGTTGCATCCCTAAGAAGAAATGATCAATTGAAAGAAAATAGTGAGTATGTTCTCACGATTTTCTAGGAAAACTGGGCTTAGACGGACTCAATGTGCACTTGTCTGAACTGTGTTTGCTCAAATTGATTTGGATTCCCTATAATTATATATCCTCTTCTTTTGAATGGTATTTGATAATTTGATTTTTTTATGTAGTAATAATCACATTAAATCCATTTCAATGTCTGATTTGCATTGTTTTTGTGTGTTTTCTTATTGACTTATTTCATCTAGCATTAGCCATGCTCTTTGTACGTAAGTTTAGAAATATTGCAACTAAGGGGTTGATTTTCAATCTTGAATTGATACAATCTAGTTTGTTTTTCAATTCCTAGCATCTCATTTGTTGAACTAGTTGCTTCATTGTATGATCAGTTTTAGCATTGCATGATTTACAAATCTATTAGTTGAAATACTGGTATACATGGGTAATGCATGATAAAAGAACATTAATGGTTTTTGTAATGAGACTTAGTATATGCCGGTGGAGAGTTAAGTGTGGATCACGCGCATGCACTGAGCTGGATCGATTCGGACATGGTTGCGGTTGTGGTCCGTGAACCCTAGTCTAACCAGGCACATGTAGGCAAAGGCGGAACTAACATGAATGGGAGTTCTTCCACACTTACGCAAAGCAGCCACATCTGAATAGTTTTTAGTCCTTCTTTGCGGTTACCATGGGTGGTCTTGCAGCAGAGTCCCCCCCGTATTCACCTGGGTTTGAAGTTCTTGATCTTTTTTTTTTAATAAGGCAAAAAAAAAAAATGGAAAAGTCCAGACCTGGGGATCGTCCTCTTGCCAAAATCAAACTGAATCGTGTGACCATCCATGCAAACCTGCTTGTTGGTTAAGTTAGGGAACTTTAATGGGTTATGTGCAAAATAAATAAATAAATTATCTTGGGTTTCTCGAACTCATCTAGAAACTGAGTTTCAGAGTATTCTTCTTTTGATTCACCTTTCTATTTATTTTATTCATGATATAGAGCTCTGTTCTCCAAGGATTTGGGTTTCAAGTACTAGGCATGGTGTTCAAAGTGACACTAAACCATATGTTCTAAACTATTATGGTTTCTTGAGGGAGAAACCAATGGGAAGTTTGAAAGTTTTACCATGAGGGTTTCTTTTGAAGTGGAAGAAAAAGATGAAAAAGCAGGTGGGTTCTTGTGGGAGTGTGGTAGGCGATTCATACCTAATGATGGGAATGAAAGAGAGACAGAGAGAGCCAAAGATGGGTTGACTCTTGATAAGATAATTCAGACTCTGAAGTCAATGTCTAAACCAATTCAGGCTATCATGTTTTTCAAATCAATTTCCCAACGGCCTATTGTAATTCACAACACTTGAGTCATGCAATTATTGGGTCTTTAACTATACCTAAGTGTATGGTGGACCAAGTGATTAAGAATAATTTTTTTTTATTGGCTTTTGACTTGACAAAATAAAGTGTTATTGGATTATAGATTGTGGTTGGGGATAGCCCATTCTATACCCTTTGAATGGTAGTACATTTGGGTGATTTTACAAAATGATATGGATGTTATGTGATTTTGTAAATTTTCTAAGGGCTTGTTTGGTTACATGAGTCTGGAGATTTCAAATATCTAGAGATTTCAAATTTATAGATTTCAAATCTATGGAGTTATAATTTATAAAATTAGATGTTTGGTTATGGAATGAAATTTGTGGATTCATCCTAAAAAACTATTTGATTGACGTGATTTTTGTGAATGTGCAAATGTATAGCTTTTTTGAAATCTCTGGATTTCACCCCTTACCCATAAATCTATAGATTCATGTTTTTAGTGTAAAAAGGTGAATCTCTAGATTTCATGAATCTAGAGATTTTTACAACTAAACGGGTATAATTCTTAGATTCATGAATCCAGAGATTTCAAATCTTTGGATTCATGTAACCAAACAGGCCCTAAAACACTCTTCTTTATAATGCATTTTGGAAGAGGTATGTAGATTGGAGACTTGAAACCTTAGTTGGTTGTACTTTATACTAATATATTGTGTATTTTTTTGTTCTTTGACTACAAAATTTTTATGGAGATAATAAAATGAAGAGTGTAATCCACCAAAGTGGCATTACTCCACTTTCTTATTGTCTGTCATAGTAGTCAAAGTTTGGTGACATTTGCTTAAAAGTGATACCATCTATGTAATGATAATATATACACATAAGTAGGAGTGAATAATAATTTAAGAAATTTTATTTATCCAAATGTAATGAGATTTTTAAGAATTATTATTTTTTTCATTTTTTTAAGTGAATTAATATTAAAAAAAAATATATAAGAAAGACTTTGCCTTGTTGGGCAGGTTAAAATCCCATGACCTTGGCGGTTGACTATAGTTGGGGGGAAAGTTGGATGGGGATGAGAAATGAGATCATGCAATCACAAGCTCTTGAAGAGTAAATAAAATTTTATTCTTACTTCACTGACCATTGTGGGGTTACATGCAAGTGTTTAAAGGGACAATGATGAGGCTTCTAATCAATTTGCGAGTTGAAATAACAGCATTAGATTCATCTTATTCCTGTGGCGCCATCTTGTTCTTATTATATTATTATTTTTTGGTTGGCATATTGTTTTTATTGTATTGAAAATAAAGGAATTTATGTTTCTCTTGTCTTTACGTGAGTATTTCCACCACCTGAATTACAGATGCATTAAAAAGTGTAATGTTCTACTATAGCTGTTGTTTGGTTTCACAGTATAATTCTTTGTGCTTTAATCATGGCCTATCAATTGCTGTCAATGGGATCCAATATCATCACCTAATTCAATTTAGAAGCATTTGATAATCTCTGGTAGAGAGAAGTTTGTATTCCTGATCAGGATAATTATTGAAATAATGAAAGCTTGCGTGCTTGATAGAAATCCAACCTAGTGAAGGAATTTAAGTCAATAATTGTTCTTTTGTGAAATGTAATTATCAATGGGAAGTTTTTCTCCAGATGAGTCATATCGGTAGCTGCTTCCTGGAGATCATCCCTTGGATTGTCTTAATGTCAAAGTTTGTGGTCAGTCTCAAACATGAGCCCCCCATAGGGGGGATTGTTCTTTCCATGTTTTTATCATCAAATTGTTGGTTGGTTGATGTGTAATTTTTTTTATTTTGGGGGGTTTTTTGGGTTTTTTTTTTTTTTTGGGGGGTTTTTTTTTTTTTTTTTTTTTTTTTTTTTTTTTTTTTTTTTTTTAAGGTTTTTTTGTTTTCTTTTTTGTTAATGTTTAGGTAATATCTGTTTTTTTTTGCTCTTTGTGTTCTAATGCAATGGGGTTTTGCTAAGATTTTAATGACAATGACGTTATTTAACCAAGGTTCTGAATTATGGCGGTATTTAGCCAAGGTTCAGATTTATAGCGGTATTTAGCCTAAATCTTGGTCAGGTTTTGATTTTTTGCGGTATTTAGCCAAGGTTCTAATTTATGGTGGTATTTAGCCTAAATATTGGTTAGCAATTTTGTCACAGGCGGTTTTGTCAATGGACGGTTTTGCTAAAGTCAGATATTAATGTTGGATCGATCAATGAGGGTTTGCCAAATTATAATATCTGAGTATTCTACCTATGAGGTAATTCAAGGTAGGCTAATCATTGATCAAGAAATGACCGACAAGAGGGAATTCTTTTGTGATCACATAAGGTTTTGCATTCTTTACCTCTTGTACACACCCCAAGGATTCATATCAGCAAATTGTTAATGACTGTAATGGCAGATAGTTGTGTTCCGTATATTAAGGAGCATCTCCTGTTGTCGTTCACATTAATTGTTTGTTGGTTGAATCAGGTTTTTTTTGAGTGATGAAGGATTATGGGAGTTATGGCCAAATACTTCAGTAAAGGTACTCGTGTTAGTGCAGCCCAAGTGGAAAATTGTTAGGTTTGTGGGCTTAACTAACATTGGTCCCTTTATCTGGGCCCATATTCATTCAGGGGTATTACTGACCTTTACTATTATGGGAGTGGTTAAATGTTAGGGTTTTATATTATAAATAACTTCTTGGGTCCCCGTGGCCGTCACACGCAATATTTGGGTTTGAGATTGTTTCCACAAACACTCAAATGAAGGATTTCAAAAGGTGAAAAGTTACGGAAGATTCAAGGAGAGCAAAAGGAGAAGCAACAACAAGAACACACTACGGGTATTTATTTCTACGCTTCCGTGATTATATTCATAATACATGCTTAAATTATTATATGAATATTATAGATCATGGTGGATCCAACATGCAGAACGGATCGAGCTTGTAAAGTTGCTTGTTGGCGTGTGCAAGATGACATAGTTCACAAGCCATCAATGGGGCTGGTGGTTCAAATACCTCGGGGTAGTGGATGTTAGCCCAACTCCAATTCCTAGAACTCTTCAATCTCTCGCCAAGAACCATGAGCACATAGTTTTCTTTGCCAAGCCTAATTTAGACCAGAGTTCACAAGCGCTGAGTGCTTCCTCTGGTACTCCCTCTCAGGCCAAGAGCACTCCATCATTCACAAGTTCCAAAGGATGAAATTTCTGAAACTGGGAAGGGGATCTTAAAGTTGTTCCTTCATTCAATCTAGAGAACAAAGTGTTTCTGCAATTTTGCGTCAAAGTCTAGAACTATAGTCTATAGTCTCAGCTATTTTCAGTAGTTGCTATTTATCATCTTTCTATGTTATTCACTTAAAGGCTTTGCCTTGTTCTTCTTTTTAATTCTCTGCTATGCAACTAGAAACAAATACCAACTTGAATAAAATCACTTTTCCTTCTGTTACTTCTTTTCAGAGCATATTTTAGATTCTTAAGTAAATCAAAGTGAAGTTCTTTTCCGGTTGTCACTTGTTGATTGATATCTGAAACATATTTTCATGCAGAAACAAAATCACTTCGTTAATTGGACGATGATCAACTTGACAACGATACAATGATTTCTCAATTTTAAATTTAAAAATCATTAGTAAATCAGTCCATAAAGTAGCCAACTTTTCTTGTCCAACCAAACCGGTGTTTTTAGCGGAAGCATCCACATCGGAAAAAACATTTTGTGTTGTGCACAACAATGCACATATATACCAAATAAGCGGTTGACAAAGCAAATAGACTCTAAGGTTATTTTGGACTTTTCAATTTTGAAATCAAGTCTTTAATCTCAGCCTTTGTTTGGCATAAAAAGTGTACTGCCATGCACTAATAGAGGATTTTTTTTCTCTCCACATCGAGGGTTTAATTTGACCGAGACAATTCAAGGGTTGTTTGGAAACCATTTTGTGCCCAAACGGGTAAAATGGCTGGGAATCACTTTTTCTCGTGCTGGTGCCTATCTAGCTATTCAAATTTTGTTTGGTTATAGTAGAATGGACACATGCCTATGGCAAAATGGGCACATAATTTTGTTTTGATATGCATAAAATAGGTATTTTTTTTTTACAAAATAAATCTAACTTAAAAAATAAAAAATAAAATAAAATAAAAATGAAAGAAAGAAAGAAGGAAGAAGAAGTTGTTAAAACATATGTATTTAAACTTAAACCAACAATTGTGCACCATAAAAAGAGTTTGCAACATAATTGTTTGCAAATTAATTATGGTTTTTTTTAATAAAATCAAATAAAAAAACTTAAACACATTTATTTAACTTAAACAATTTCCTTACAGTGTGGGTAAACCCTAATTCGTCATTGAATTAAAAGAATCTTGGTAGATTTGAACCATCATCTCTTGAAATATGCTCATGTTTCAAGTGCTCTTCCAATTGAGCTAAAGATCCATAAAATAGAGTTGCAATTAAAGATGTAATAAAACAACAAGAATGTCTTTGTACCAAAGGCAAGGGCATGAAATACCATACTGTTGGAATTTATTAATATGATTAGTAAATTAAATGCCCAAGGGCAATATTGGAAACTCACTATTAGGGCGGTTACAGAATATAGGTTATATATTTGTAACCACCACATTAGTGAGTACAAGTGTGTGATTCATTGGTACGAGCGAATCTCAGAGAAACGACGGCTCCATCTCTCTCTCCCTCTCTCTTAGAATCGCAGGCAAATGAAGCTTTTTTCCTTTCCTCGCTTTTGATCTTCATTTCATTAATCCACGGCATTTGGGTTGTGAATATCATTCCCTTTCCTAGTGATTGTGGAATCACCTCGGTAGAGCTTTGGTGGTTGAACTAGAACGTGGATCTAGACTTCCGCTGCGAATACTTCAAGTAAGGGAAAACGAATCCAGGTAAGGAATCTTTCCCCCGTCAATTAAACAATATTGATATATGGAGTATTACCTACATTGGCATCAGAGCCATTGGTTCCCACGGTTTTTGTTCCTCCCCATTGTTTAATTTTATTGTATGGATCCAATGGGAGGATCAAGGGTTTACGGAGAATCTAGGGTTTAATAAGAAACCCATGGGAGAATTGATAGGGTTTTTGGAAACCCTTAATTTTGATTCGGATTCGAGTGGAGGATCTTGTGAATTTCCTTAATGAAGATTTGCATGAATTGATGATAATTTTTGTTAAGATTTAATGCTGGATTTTTTTTTCTTCATGTGATCGTGGATGTTTTTTCTTTGAAAAAAAAAATCGTTAAATGGGGAATTGACGTCTGTGTACCAGACGGATGCTGAGACGGTGAGCTGTCTCAGAATCCGTTTGGTCACAGAAGCCAGACGGACTCTCAGATGGTGCGCCATCTCAGAATCTGTCTGGTCACAGAAGCCAGACGGACTCTTAGATGGTGCGCCGTCTCAGAATCCGTTTGGTCGCAGAAGCCAGACGGACTCTTAGATGGTGCGCCATCTCAGAATTTGTCTGGTCACAGAAGGCAGACGGACTCTTAGACGGTGCGCCGTCTCAGAATCCATCTGGTCACATAATGCCAGACGGACTGTCCGTCTGGTGAGACGGCAATCCGTCTGGGCAGATGGACTCCCAGATAGAGAGCCGTCTCAGAATTTGTCTCAGACGGATTGTCAGACGGTGATCCGTCTCAGAATCCGTCTGAGTTTTTTTGTCCAATTTTGAATGTGTTTCTATTTATTGGACATCTATGGCTCACAATCTATGTGATGTTTGAGCATTAAGGGCCTAATGGGGCCTAGTGGGAGCTAATGAGGTAGAAGTGTTATGTGTGAACCACCTCATAGCTTGAACATGATTGCATGTTTTATTTTAATAAAACTATTTATTATTTATGGGTCTATCAATCATGTTTCTTGCACAGAATGAAGCTAGTGTATAAGTCTATGTGGGTTTGCATGAGAATTTGATTGAATGTTTTTTTAGCATCTCTTTTGGTTTAAGTGCTTATCTCATAGGTTGACTATGCTAGTGTGATTTGTTGTTGCATGAGTTGTGTTTTATGCTAGATTTATTGAACTCATTCTTGTATGTAATATCTCTAGAAAAAATGGCTTGCTACCAAGAGCATTGTTGCTTGACCTCACTAAAGGAGATAAGTTGAATGAGAGGAATTATGACCTCGGCACCGAAAGGTGCAATATCTCTGGAAGAGCGGGGATATGCTTGGAGACCATAAACCAGACCATGAACCCACACTGAGGAAGGTACCACTGCACAGCATCGCAGGGACCTTGATACATACAATGCTTGGAAGAGGAAAGACCGGGTAGCCAGGATTACAATCCTGAGCTCCATGAGGGATGACCTGATGCTTCGTTATGAGAAGCATAGGACTGCAAAGTCTTTGTGGGAGGCTGTGAAGTTCCAATATGGAGGGACTTCCACCACAAGAGGCCGCCAGCTCGGACTCACCTTTGACGGTTATAAGATGCGCCAGGGTCACACCATGAGGCAGCATATAACCATCATGTCTAACATGATTAGTGAGTTGAGCGCATGTGGGCGCCGAGAGACGGCGATGAGGAGCAAGTCTCCGCAGTCATCAGGTCATTGCCAAAGACTTTGGAGCATATGAAGATCTTCTTGACTCATGCTGATAAGGTCGAGACTTTCGATCAAGCTGCCAAGCACGTTGAGCTTGATGAGGATCGGATGTTGGCCGATGCCCCTCAAACTGATGTATTTGCTGCTGAAGCTAGCACTAGTAAGGGTGCAGGCTTCAAGCGCAAGAGAGAGAAAGCTCAACCTCGGCGGTCCAAGCAAAGTAACCGGGGTGGGAACAAAAACAAGAGTGGCCCCAAGCGTTCAAGGGGGACTAGAGCTGGCAAGAAGAAATCAGCTTTGATTTGCTTCAAGTGTCGAAAGCCTGGTCATTTTGCTCTAGATTGCACTGAGCAAGAGGTATGTACTGTGTGTTATACCTCATCTTGTTATGTAACAAGTTCTACTATGCTTGCTGAACTAAATCCTTTGTGGATTGTTGATTCAGGTGCGACAGAACACATAACAAGGGAACGCTCGAGCTTCGTGGAATACCGTCGTATTCCAAGAGGAAGCAAAAGAATAACGATGGGGAACAACTCAAGCGTGGAGGTTCATGGCATAGGCACATGCAAATTAGTTTTGCGAGGTGGCCAGACGTTGTTACTCCATGATGTGTTGTATGCTCCAGACATTCGGCGAAATCTTGTTTCTGTTATTTATCTTTTAAGACATGGTTTTAGAGTTGAATTTGAAAACTATTCTTTGGTTTTGTATCTGAGTGATACAATTTATGGTTATGGTTTTTTTGATAATGGTTTCATTGTATTGGATACAATTGATTATTCATTTAATTCTAGTAGTGCTTTTGTTTGCCAAAATACTGTGTGTATTGATTCTAATTTGTGGCATGCTAAACTAGGACATATTGGCTTAGATAGGATGAACAGGTTGGCAAGAGAAGGTCTCTTAGGCCAAGGTTCACTATCCGATTTGCCAACTTTGTGAGTCATGTCTAGCGGGAAAAGCAACTAGAAAACCATTTAAAAAGGCTTTGAGAGCCTCTCTTCCTTTAGAACTTATCTATTCAGATGTGTGTGGACCCATGAATGTGCATACTAGAAAAGGACAGTCTTATTTCATCACATTCATAGATGACTATACAAGGTATGGTCACATTTATCTAATTTCTCATAAGTCAGAAGCTCTGGAATGTTTTAAGAAATTCATGAGCTTAGTTGAAAATCAGTTAGATAAAATGATTAAAACTCTTAGAACGGATAGAGGTAGAGAGTATCTCTCCGATATGTTCAAAGGGTTATGTGATGAAAAGGGGATATCTAGACAACTTACTATTCCGGGGACTCCACGGCAAAATGGGGTTCTTGAGAGGAGGAATAGAACCTTGCTAGACATGGTGAGATCCATGATGGCGCAGGCAAATCTACCCATCTCTTATTGGGGAGATGCTTTGCTGACTGTGGCCTATATCCTCAACAATGTTCCAACCAAATCGGTTCCTTCCACACCATATGAGTTGTGGACCGGAAGGAAGCCAGATTTGAGTTACTTGCGCGCATGGGGATGTGCAACATATGTTCACTCTACTTCTCACCAATATGGAAAGCTTGGACCCGAGAGGAAGAAAGTGTATCTTTGTGAGATATTCTGAACCCTCAAAGGGCCATGTCTTCATTGGACTAGATGAGAGTGAGAGGAGAACGGAACTTGAGTCTAGGGATGCAACATTCTTGGAGAATGATTTTTCATCTCTTTCGGGAGTTAACAAAGAATCATCGGAATTCTTTGAGATACAAGATAGTGGTCTTGTCACTCCGGGGATTCAGATTCCGGATAATGAACACGGGGTTCATCCGGAAGATCCTAGTGGGAGTGGGAGTGCAGATGTGATAGCTACCTTAGACGGTGAGCAATCTGACATGCACTTGCGCCGTAGTGGGCGCGGGCTAGTTCCTCGTCGACGTTTCGACATAGAGGATGAAGCCTACTTGGTAACTCCTGAAGAGATTGACTGTGAGATGACTTCGGTCGATGAGCATGAACCAAAGAGCGTGCGGGAAGCTCTTGCGGGGGTCAAGCTCAAAGGAATGGTTAAAAGCAATAAAGGAAGAGTTGGAGTCGATGAAAGTTAATCATGTCTGGGACTTGGTTGACTTGCCGCCAGGCCGAAAGGCAATTGGGAACAAGTGGGTTCTCAAGATCAAAAGAACAAGTGGGTTCTCAAGATCAAAAGAAAGGCGGATGGATCTATTGAGAGATTCAAGGCTCGTTTAGTGGCTAAGGGCTACACCCAACGAGAGGGCATTGATTATGAGGAAACTTTTTCCCCTGTGGTTAGGTTTGCCTCAATTCGCCTCATACTAGCCATTGTTGCTCAGTTGGTCTTGGAGCTTTATCAGATGGATGTAAAAACTGCTTTTCTCAATGGAGAACTTGAGGAAGAGATCTATATGGATCAACCTCAAGGCTTTGAAGCAAATGGACTTGAGCGCAAAGTGTGCAAGCTTAAGAAGTCCATATATGGCTTAAAGCAAGCATTTAGACAGTGGAATGTGCGCTTCCACCAAGCTATGATGGAAAATGGTTTTTCCATGCTTGAGGAAGACCACGTGTTTACACCAAGAGATCGATAATAATTATGTCATTCGACCTCGGTATGTAGATGACATACTTATGGCTAGCAATAGCAAGGAGCTATTGGAAACCATTAAGAAATGGTTGTCCTCCATATTTGATATGAAGGACATGGGTGAAGCAAGCTATATGCTTGGTGTCAAGATTGTCAGAAATAGGCAAAAGAGATTACTGGGTTTATCTCAAGAGACCTATATTGATAATGTCTTGACAAGATACTAGATGCACAACTGCAAACCAATTGATACTCCAGTGGAGAAGGGTTTGCATTTGAGCCTTGATATGGGTCCTGAGACTCCAAAGGAGAAAACCAAGATGGAAAGAGTTTCATATTCCAGTGAAGTGGGTAGCCTAATGTACGCTATGATGTGTACTAGGCTGGATATTTGTTATGCAGTGGGTTTGGTTAGTCGGTACCAATCAAACCCGGGCATAGAGCACTGAAAGCGATCAAGAGGATATTGAGATATCTCAGAGGAACGAGTAACTACATGTTGTGTTACCAAGGATCGGATTTGCGGTTAGTTGGCTATAGTGATGCCGACTGGGCTGGAGACATCGATGAGCGCAAATCAACCTCTGGATATGCTTTCTTGCTGAATGGCGGGGCCATTTCGTGGTGTAGCAAGAAGCAGGCTTGTATATCCCTCTCGACCATGGAAGCAGAGTATGTGGCATGCTCAGCTGCGGTTCAAGAGGCTGTTTGGTTGAGGAGATTCCTTCGACATCTTGGGATTGTGATGGCATCCAAAGAGGCTGCCCTTGTCTACTGTGATAGTATGGCAGCTCTTAGCTATGTCAAGGACCCCAAGTATCATGGGAAGACCAAACATATACAGTTGAGATATCAATTTGTTAGAGACATTACATCAAGGAAGAAAGTTGTACTTAAGCACATATCTACTAGTCAGATGGTAGCTGACCCTCTTACCAAACCTATAGCCAAGGATGTTTTTATTTCTCATGTAAAATCCTTGGGCTTGTGTAGATTGTGACTTATTTTTTGTACTAAGACTTTCTTATTAATGAGTAATATGAGTTCATTCTAGCATTTCTTTTTATTCACTTTCTGTGTGATTGTGTTTTGCTAGCATAAAAAAATATATGTCAATAGGCAAGAGAATGGCTCACTCACATGAGCATTCGCCTCTGGCGCCTTGGAGGCGAGCGAGAGATGAGACGGATTGTGAATGACTTTGTGTAGGTCAATTCATAATCATGATGTCGCCTTGATTTGGAATCAAGATGAGTTTCTCTATTGTGAAGAGAATCGACATGAATGTTCCCACTATTCATGTTGCCTATAGGAGCAAGGTGCGAGTACTTTATGTGGCGCTAGGGTGGCGACAATAAAGAAACTCGGGTTAGGCGCAAGAGGTTGCGACTAGACTAAGACCTGTATGGTGTTGAGATGGACATACGTTCTATTGTATATAGAATGCTCCACCATAGCACATATATCATACTATGTGTGCTTAGCGATCATTGGAAATGAGAGGATGGATCCTGCTCCTCCTCTCATTGTGTGAGTCCTGGACCTTATGGTCCATTAGTGTTCTTAGTGACTTTCGACGACATCATGAAACGAGGGTTGATGTGGCTACTTTGGGGTGTTACCTATGGTCATGATAGATTCGACCTAAAGGGGCACTACCGGGAAAGGAGTCAATCCTAAGTGTAGTGATGGTCCTGGGCAAAAGGAAATGTTTGATTCAACTGCACCCTAAAAAGTGTTTCTTTGGCGCCAACTTGTATGTGTTACGGTAGTGAACATTTTAAGGACAAGAAGGTGATCTCTCAGAGGGATCGAGATACCTTTAGTCTGGTGAGTTTGAATAAACCTAGGACACTGTGTTATACTAATGTTTATTTGATATGTTTCTTTGAGTGATGTGCCATTCTGGCCTTCTGGGAAGGTTTCTAGTTTGGGGATCACGCGTGCAGGTATATCACCGGTCGCACAACCCATTTTGCCAGTATGACTTGTGGATATTAGTGTCTGGGACACAGGTGGTCTATGTATCTGGGATACATAGTGAAGAGATCAATATATATGTATATTCGGGATATACATGTGTGTCTAGGACACAAGAAGTCTATGTATCTGGGATACATAACAGAGAGATTGAATATGTATATCTAGGATATACATGTGTGTCTGGGACACAAGAGGTCTATGTATCTGGGATACATAGCAGAGAGATTGAATGTGTATATCTGGGATATACAAGTGTGTTTGGGACACCTTGAAAGATTAACACTTGCCCTTGTGCAAGTGGGAGCTGTTGGAATTTATTAATATGATTAATAAATTAATTGCCCAAGGGCAATATTGGAAACTCACTATTAGGGCGGTTACAGAATATAGGTTATATATTTGTAACCACCACATTAGTGAGTACAAGTGTGTGATTCATTGGTACGAGCGAATCTCAGAGAAACGACGGCTCCATCTCTCTCTCCCTCTCTCTTAGAATCGCAGGCCAAGGAAGCTTTTTTCCTTTCCTCGCTTTTGATCTTCATTCCATTAATCCATGGCATTTGGGTTGTGAATATCATTCCCTTTCCTAGTGATTGTGGAATCACCCCGGTAGAGCTTTGGTGGTTGAACGAGAACGTGGATCTAGACTTCCGCTGCGAATACTTCAAGTAAGGGAAAGCGAATCCAGTTAAGGAATCTTTCCCCCGTCAATTAAACAATATCGATATATGGAGTATTACCTACACATACATTTCTCTTACATAAAATAAAGTTTTGTACTTCCAAGCATCATAAATGATCATATTGTTGGAGAGGACCACATCAAACTCTCATGGTCAATGAGTATTACAAATTATAAGTTGGCAACACCTTGGAATCAATGTCATTGAATGACAATCATTCTTCCTCTTAATCAGAATCAACAGATGATTAAAGAACAATCAATCAATCCAGCCCCATTGAGAAGGTACAATCTAAAACTAATTCCACAGTGAAGAATATTAATGAGAGATTTGGAAGCTAGGCTACAATTTTATTATTTTAATTGATACCCACTTCAATCATATGAGAGAATTGCATATTATGTGATTGTTGAATGTTGTCTTGTCACAGCAATGAGAGATGAAATGAATCTCATACATTATGAATACATTATATGCAAACAAGGAAATAAGAAATTAGATCATACTTCACAAGTTCTAGACCCATTAGTTCCAAAGGAGACATATGTAAACCCTATTTCAGAATCATATATTCAGTCATAATGGAGATGAGGACCGGGAAATTTGATGGTTCATCCATCTAGATCAAAGAGAGTGCACTGGTTTGGAATTATCAATATGTTGTTCTAGCTTTGGCTCTTGTCAAGGTAAAGAACTTCTTGACCTTGAAAGTGTTTTGACTAATGAGCTAGTCTTTGTGAAGAGTGGATTGCACAAGAATCCTTTCATAGAATGGTTACTCATAGGAAAGAAGAAGGCACTCATGATATGTCCAATTGTGAACAAAAGATAGAAATGAATCAATAAAACAAGAATAGAATGTTATCTTCTAGTCATGGCAAGTTTTTTCCGAAGGCCAGACTTTTTTAATTGCAGCATAGACGAGAAAGTGGAATTCTGGACTTACGTGATTTAGAAGCTTTCTCTATTAGAGAATAGAGTTTCTCTTTATTTTATGTAAATCCATATGCCCTTATTTGTAATTTCATATGTCCCCTGATCTATGATGTATGATCTTACAGCTATAAATATATGGACTGGTTCATACTTGTAACTAGTGGTTTCAGCAAATCTAACATGGTATCATTTGCCTTTAGTGATCCCCTGTGGTTTTACGGTTGTAATTTCTTGCCTTTTGTTTTTTTTGTTTTCTTGAAACTTGAGCTATCTTGATTCTTGAACCCTTTCTTCTTCTTCACGTTTTGTCTTGGTTTTGTCCTCTTGTTACCTTGTTTCTTGAGCTTTCTTGTTCCAACACCTTCTTGGAGCTTTCTTCTTCTCGTTTCCTCTCTTGCTTGTGCGAGTCTTTCATTTCAGATCTGTGTCTTCCGTTTTCTGATCTGTCTTTTGCGTTTGCTAATGGAGTCTTGTATATCATTGTCAAACATTCATCATCTTCTCAATGTCAAGCTTACCTCTGATAATTACTTGATTTGGCGTTCACAGTTTCTTCCTATCCTTACCAGTACTGGTTTTATGAGTCTTGTTGATGGCTCTGTTTTACCTCCTGATCCTTTCTTGGATTCAAGCTCCACATCTCCTGTTGCAAATCCGGCTTATCTTACTTGGAAGATGCAAGATCAGGTTCTTCTCAGCTGGTTGTTGTCTTCATTAACTGATGCCGTCCATTCTCAGGTTGTAGGACTTCGCACTTCTGCAGAAGTATGGCAAGCTCTTTCTTCAGCTTTTGCTTCTTCCTCTCAAGCTAGAATCATGCAATTAAGGATGCAATTACATTCAATCAAAAAAGGATCAGACTCAATGGCTGATTATCTCCTCAAAATCAAGCGCATTTCTGATGCTCTTTCTTTGGCATCTCAACCCCTCTCAGACTCTGATCAGGTTCTTTATATTCTTGGAGGTTTAGGAACTGAATATCAGGCTTTTATCACTTCTGTGACTACCAGAGATACTCCGATCCGTGTTGCTGATCTGCATGGTCTACTCTATTGTGAAGAAATTCGTATAACCTCTGCTTTGCAAGATATAACAAACATTACTGCGCAAGTGGCATCTACTTCTCTGTCTTCTATTCCACAATCTTCACGGCATTCTTAGTCTTCTGGTTCTAGATTTCATGGTAGATCTGGTGGTAGATTTTACTCTCAGAGAGGTCGAACTAATGGCAGATATGGTTCTGGTGGTTATTTTTGTTACATTTGTGGAATACCAGGTCATCTTGCTAAGTTTTGCTATCAGAGGAATGCTCATACTTCTTCTCATCCTGCTACACATTGGACTCCTCATGCTAATATGGCTCAGACTTCTCATTCAAGTTCTGTGATGAATTGGTTACCAGATTCAGGGGCCTCTCATCATATTACATCCAATTTAGATGCTATTAGTTCTCCTTCCGAATACATTGGTGCTGATACTGTTAGAATTGGGGACGGATCAGGTTTGTGCATTCAGAATATTGGTGACTCTAATTTCTCTGTTTCTGATAATTCATTCAAGCTTTGTGATGTGCTACATGTTCCCTCGGCTTCTCACAATTTATTGTCTGTTAATAAGTTTGCCTCTGACAATAATGTGTTTTTTGAATTCCATGCGAATTGTTTTCATATTAAGGATCCTTGCTCGGGCCATGTCCTCCTCACAGGAACTGTTAAGCAAGGTATTTACACTCTTCCAGTGGTGATGAATTCTCCTAATACTGTTATGGCTTTGTCTGCTATTCTCGCTTCTCCTGAACTATGGCATATTAGACTTGGTCATGTGAATTTTCCCACTGTGCACAAAGTCATTAAGCAATATCAATTACCTTCTGTTGGTACTAAATTTTCTGGTGTTTGTGCTCCCTGTCAACTTGGAAAGTCACATAGACTCCCTTTTCATCTGTGTAATTTGCACACTACAGCCCCTCTTCAGTTAATTCACTCAGATCTATGGGGACCCTCTCATGTACTTTCGAATGAGGGTCACCGCTTTTATGTGTCATTTGTTGATGATTTTACAAGATTTACATGGATATATACTATAGCCCATAAATCTGATGCTTTGCGTGTTTTTCAAATCTTTAAAGCCCTTGTTGAAAATCAATTTTCTACATCCATTAAGAGTTTTCAGTCTGATTGGGGGGGTGAGTTTAGAAGTTTCTCTACTTTTCTTCAAACTTGTGGTATTAGTCATCGACACCCCTGCCCTCACACTTCAGCTCAAAATGGCAAAGTAGAACGCAAACATCGTCATATTGTTGACATGGGGCTCTCCTTGTTAGCTCATTCCGGCTTACCTCTACGTTTTTGGGGAGATGCTTTTACTACTGCTGTTTTTATCATAAACAGACTTCCTTCTATTGTTCTTCATTTTGAGTCACCTTTCTCTAAAATTTTTCATCGTGCCCCTGATTACAAGTTTCTTCGAGCTTTTGGTTGTTCATGTTATCCTTTTCTTCGTCCATTTAATAGACATAAAATGGATTTTCGATCTGCTTCATGTGTTTTTGTTGGATATAGTCCTCAACATCATGGTTATCGGTGTTTGAATCTTTCAACTGGGAAAATCATTATCTCTAGACATGTTGTTTTTGATGAGTCCTCTTTCCCTTTTCATTCTATCACACCCTCTGCAGTTCAACCTACTTCTTCCACTCCCCTAGTGATCACATCTTCAGTGTCCTCTCCTTTTTCTCCTAGGCATTCTACTTCTCCCACAGTTTCTTCTTTATCTCTTAATAAGCTTCCTAATTCTTTGCACACTGGGCCATGTACCGTTGCACATAATGGGCTGCATGATTCTTCTAATATTGGGCTGCATAATGTTCTACCCAATGAGTTGTCTATTGTTACTCATGATGGGCCATCTACTATTCAACATACTGGACTGCATGTTATCTCCAATAATGGGCTGCTTGGTAGTTCTAATGGGCTGATTATGTCTTCTCATGGGCCACTTGGTGAGATTCCAATTAATTCTGGTATTCCTACTGGTCTAACCAATGTTTCTGCTGAGTTACAAGGTGCTGCTGATGATGGTTATAGTCCTGAAGCTAAGATACATGATGGTGTTGCTTCTCTTTACTCGGGTGATGATAGAGGAGGTTCTCCTTGTGATGCTGCTGCTGTTGGGCTTTCTCTTGGGCCTGCTGTTGTTGATTCTAATGCTGCTAGTCCTCCATTTGCTGTAGTTGATCCTAATGTTTCTAATGCTAGATATGGGCCTTCTACTGATTCTATTATCTTTGATGGGTCTGTAAATAATATTGATGGAACTGTTCTAAGGACTGTTGATTCACATTTACTTTTGGATAATTCTTTACATATTGATGGTGTACCTTCCCCTTCACACTTGGTTCATAGTACACCTTCTTTGGTTGGTTCTCGGGTTCATCCAATGATAACCCGATCTCAAGATGGGACTCGCAAACCCAAAGTCCCCAAGAGTTATTTTGCAACCCGTTATCCATTGCCCCTTGCTCTTCTTGCCACTAGTTCTCGTGATGTTGAGCCGACATGTTATAGTCAAGCTGCCAAGTCTAGTGTGTGGCGTCAAGCCATGGACAATGAATTTAATGCTTTATTAGCCAACCAAACTTGGATGCTTACTCCTCCACCACAAGATCGACGTATTATCGGTTGCAAGTGGCTTTTTCGCATCAAGCGAAAATCTGATGGTACAATTGAACATCATAAGGCTCGTTTAGTAGCTAAAGGATATAATCAAGAGTATGGGTTGGACTATGATGAGATGTTCAGTCCAGTTGTCAAGCCCACTACTATTAGTCTCATTCTTGCCTTAGCTGTCTCTAAAAAATGGGTAGTTCGGCAACTTGATGTGAATAACGCATTTTTGTATGGAAACTTGTCTGAAGATGTTTATATGCATCAACCACCTGGATACATGGACTCTCGGTTTCCTTCACATGTTTGCAAATTGCAACGTTCCTTACATGGTCTCAAGCAAGCTCCAAGGGCTTGGTTTCAACGTCTCAGTTCTTATCTTACTCATCTTGGTTTTGTGGGGTCCAAGACAGATTCTTCGTTGTTTATTCGACATCATAGCACTAAGACTCTCTATGTGTTGGTTTATGTTGACGACATACTTATCACCGGACCCTCTTCTCATGCTATTGACACCTTGATATATTCCCTTGCTTCTGAGTTTGCATTAAAAGATCTTGGTGTTGCAAGATATTTTTTAGGCATTGAGTTGATTCCCTTACCCACGGGTATGCTATTATCTCAACAAAGGTATATCTCTGGATTGCTTAATCGGGCCGGTTTACTTGATGCAAAGCCCATCTCAACTCCCATGGCTCCTTCATTTCATCTTTCTTCCACTCATGGGAAACCATTGGATGATCCGACGATCTATCGAAGCTTGGTTGGTGGCTTGCAATATGTTACGCTTACTAGGCCTGACTTATCATATTCCGTCAACAAGCTATGCCAATATCTTGCTCATCCTACCGAGGATCGTTGGGTTGCTCTTAAACGACTTTTGAGATATTTGAAGGGTACTATTCTTTTTGGGCTCCATCTTACTCCATCATCCTCTTCATCCTTGGAAGCCTATTCCGATGCTGATTGGGCTGGGTGCCCTGATGACAGAAAGTCTCATGGTGGCTATCTCATTTATTTTGGCTCCAATCTAGTTTCATGGCAGTCTCGTAAACAGACTACTGTTGCTCGCTCTAGTACAGAAAGTGAGTATCGCGCTCTTGCTCTTGCTACTACTGAGTTGACCTGGCTTCAATCTCTTCTCACTGAATTAGGGGTTTCTCAGTCCTCACCCCCACTCCTTTGGTGTGACAACATTGGTGCCACTTATTTATCGGCAAATCCAATGTTTCATGCTCGGACAAAGCACATTGAAATTGATTTTCATTTTGTGCGTGACAAGGTGGCTAAGAAGGATCTTCTGGTTCGATATATCTCTACTAGTGATCAACTTGCTGACATCCTCACAAAGGGTCTCTCCTCTACTCGTTTTAAGTTTCTTCGTTCCAAACTCAAGCTCCTTGAAGGACCCTTGACTTTGAGGGAGGATATTAGAGAATAGAGTTTCTCTTTATTTTATGTAAATCCATATGCCCTTATTTGTAATTTCATATGTCCCCTGATCTATGATGTATGATCTTACAGCTATAAATATATGTACTGGTTCATACTTGTAACCAGTGGTTTCAGCAAATCTAACATTCTCGCACTACGATTTTTCTCTGCAAGACTTTTCTCTTTCTTTAGAGAAGAAACACACATCTTTTTGGCACTACTTCACATCTTTTTGTCTCTTGTGGCACTACTTCACGTCTTTTTGTGTTCTAGTCACCGCAAGCCAGAGTTTTTTTTTATTGCAGCGTAGACTGGGTAAGTGGAATTTTGGACTTATCTGGGCTCTTTACTAAGAAAGAGGACCTGCGAACAAGATGACAGCTTCACTGTTCTTCCCCGCTGGTTACGTATTTTTACTTTCTTCACCAATTCTACTAGAAAAATCTAGTTTCTCTCTCCTTGCTTCTGCAAAGATGATGGATGCAAGAGCTAGAGCGTCGTTCTGCACCTGTGTTATGTTTCTCTGCTTTGTTCTCAACACCCACATCTGTATTCGAGCTGAAACAAAAGCTGGAGTTCTATCTGTGGGTGAATCTATTTCTGGAGATCAGACCATAATCTCTGAAAAAGGTGGGAACTTCGAATTGGGTTTCTTTAACCCAGGTGAGACTCAGAACTACTATGTTGGTATCTGGTACAAAAAAATAGCTGAGCAAACCATCGTTTGGGTGGCAAATAGGGATAAACCCCTCTGTGATAAGTATGCCTCACAGCTAAAGCTTTTAGATGGTGGGAATTTAGTCATTCTCGATCAATCCAAAACCATTGTATGGTCCACCAAATTGAGCTCCAAAACCTCGAATTCTGTCGAGGCAGCACTTGTCGATTCTGGAAATCTTGTTTTGAGAAATTCGTTGAATTCTTCTGTTTTAATTTGGCAGAGCTTTGATCACCCCACTGATACTTGGTTGCCTGGTGGTAAGCTTGGACGTAATAAACGCACCAATGAATCACAGCGCCTCTCGTCATGGAAGAATAAAGAGGATCCTGCTACAGGTCTTTTCTCTTATGAGCAAGATCCTGGTGGAGCCAGTCAGTATTACATGTTGTGGAATAGGTCCGTGAGGTACTGGACAAGTGGAACTTGGGATGGTCACATTTTCAGCTTAATTCCTGAGATGAGAACTGATTTTGTCTACGATTTCAGTTATGTTTCGAACGAGAATGAAAGTTATTTCACTTACAGTACAAAAAATTCTAGTTTTATCTCTAGAGTTGTCATGGATGTGTCGGGGAGGATCAAACAGTACAGTTGGCTTGATGGTGGTGGTGGTTGGAGTTTATTTTGGTCGCAACCAATGCAGCAATGTGTGGTTCCTAATCATTGTGGCGCTTTCGGAGTTTGTGATCAGCAAGCTTCGAGTTCTTGTGGGTGTTTGAAAGGTTTCAGTCCTCGTCATGCAAGAGATTACACAAATCTTGGTGATTGGTCAGGTGGATGCAAGAGAAATATCGAGTTGCAGTGTGTAAATAATGGTGATGTAAATGGGAAGAAAGATGGGTTCTTGATGCTAAGCAATGTATCATTGCCCATAAATCTGCAATCTTTGGCGGTAAAGAGTGCCCAGGACTGTGAGCTGGCTTGCTTGAACGACTGTTCTTGTAATGCTTATGCATATAATGGAGAATGCTCAGTGTGGGTGGATGATCTCATGAATATGGAGCAATTCTCAGAAAGCAAACCTGGAGGAGGGAACCTATACCTCAAACTTGCTGCCTCTGAACTTCTGAACTCGACTTCTCGAGATAATAGAGAGGGATCGCCTACTGGTGTTATTGTGGGTTCTATTTTGGGGGCTGCAGCCCTCTTGGGTCTTGTGTTGTTGCTAAAATGCACAAGACAGAGGAGGAACTTCTTCGGACGTTCAAAGGTAGTGGAGGGTTCTTTGGTTTCATTTTCTTACAGAGATTTACAGGGTGCAACCAAGAACTTCTCCACAAAGCTAGGAGGAGGAGGATTTGGTTCTGTTTTCAAAGGAACATTGCCAGATTCTACTGTTGTAGCTGTGAAGAAGCTTGAAAGCATGAGACAAGGAGAGAAGCAGTTTAGAACTGAGGTGAGCACAATTGGGACAATTCAACATGTTAATCTTGTTCGCCTCCACGGCTTCTGTTCCGAAGCTAACAAAAGGCTGTTGGTCTATGAATTTATGCCAAAGGGCTCCTTAGATTCCCATATTTCTAATGAGTCAAGGGACTTTGAGGTTTTGGATTGGAAAACAAGATACCAGATTGCAATTGGGACAGCTAGAGGATTAACTTATCTGCATGAGAAATGCAGAGAGACAATCATACATTGTGACATCAAACCTGAGAACATTCTTTTAGATGCTGAATTCTGTCCCAAGGTGGCTGACTTTGGCCTAGCAAAGCTTCTAGGTCAGGAATTCAGTCGGGTTCTGACAACCATGAGAGGAACCAGAGGATACCTTGCACCTGAGTGGATTTCTGGTGTGGCCATCACAACTAAAGCTGATGTTTACAGCTATGGTATGATGCTATTTGAGATCATATCAGGGAGGAGAAACTCTGATCAACCTGATGGTGAGAGGGTTAGTTTTTTTCCATCTTGGGCATCAAGCAAAATCAATGAAGATGGAGACATGCATAGCCTTTTGGATAGCAGACTAGAAGGTAATGTTGATCTTGCAGAGCTGACAAGAGCTTGTAAAGTTGCTTGTTGGTGCGTACAAGATGAAGAAGTTCATAGGCCATCAATGGGGCTGGTGGTTCAGATACTTGAGGGAGTAGTGGATATTGGCCCACCTCTAATTCCCAGAACTCTTCAATGTCTCACCGAGAACCATGAACACATAGTTTTCTTTGCGAAGCCTAATTCAAACCAGAGTTCACGAGCACGGAGTGCCTCCTCTGGTACTCCCTCTTAGGCCAAGAGCAGCCCATCATCCACAAGTTCCAAAGCATGAAATTCTTAATCTGGGAAGTTGTTCTTAAGCTGTTACTTCGTTCAGTTCAGAGAACAGAGTATTTCTACAGTTTTACATTGAAGCATAGAACTATAGTCTCAGGTTCTCATCTATTTCCTTTAGTTTCTATTCACAATCTCTCTATTTTTTTCACTTTTAAGGGCTTTGTTTTGTTCTTCTTTCTATTTCTCCGCTATGTTACTCCCCACAAAAACTAGCTAAAAATACAACAAATCACTTTCCTTTTTGTTACCTCTTTTCAGGGCTATTCTACACTCTCAACTAAATCAAAGTGAAGTTCTTTCCGGTTGTTGATTTACATCTGATACATACTTCTATTTAGAAACAATATCACTCTGTTAATTGGAAGACAATCTACTTAACACCAATCCAATGGTTTTTCAATCTAAAGTTAAGAAAGTATATGTAAAGGGTTCAATGTAGCCGAGACAATCTAGTCACTCAAAAGGAGAAGATCACATAAATAAGCTCAAAATTGCAACAATCATTAACTCAAAATCAATCATCAAAGCAATCCAGAATTAGAAATCATTAAAATAAAAATAAATAAATAAAAAACACCACCACCTGTTATGGTTAAAATACTCGAACCTGGTTCAAACTGTAATCAAGGGATCGGCGCCAAATGGGGCACATTTGACGGTCATACAAATAGACTAATACCAACCATTAGAATAGAACAGAGGAATTGAACGGCGAACAAGGGGCTAAGACTTAGATGACGACAGTTATAAATAAGAAAAAGGGTGGGAGCTAAGGTAAGGAGATAAAAAAAATTTCCCCCTCTTCTCACTCTTTCGTCTTGAGAGAGATTTTTTTCTCTGCAGTTTGACATCCACAAACATTTGAATTAACTTGATCGTTGGAGACAAAATCACCGACCACAACGATCGGCTTTGTGTCTAACGATCCTTCCCAGTGATTGCAGGATATCCATTTCATAGGTTTTCGGTCAATCAAGCTGGTTCATACAACTTTGGTTCGAGTTGGATTGATCTGCTCAAGTGTTGGAGTTGAACAGTTTGAGAACTTGCTAAATTCTTCACCAATATTTTTGGCATCGTCTACGGAAACCTGAGTAGAAGTCATGGCTCAAGTTTCGAAAGATCAAGAGAATTTGCCACTGGCTAAAATTCCAGAGACAAGTCAGAGGGAGCTTCAGCCAAGGCAGTAAAAGACTGGAAATGATATATCACAGCCGCCTTTGGCCTCAAAGCAAAAGTAGAGAATTTTGGAGGAGATCTTGCTAAGAGGAATCTAGGAGAATTGGATTCAACATTGAGAATGGTTACCCTAAGGTGATAGCATGAACATCTCATCCATTACTAGATCTACATTGGTTTGATGGTTGTTTCGTCACACCCCACCCAACCGGATCCGGTCGTACCCGAATACTCGTGGTGACAATTCCATACAATATATAATATAGCATAATTAAAGGACAAGAATAAATCAAGTTCAAGTTAATAAATTATCAAATCTTAAATAAAAGAATTATAGTTGTCCAACACTTCCAATCAAAAGCTAAACATCAAAGTTCTAAGAAAGAAAGAAAGTCTAAATTTTGTAGTGGAAAATATTCTAAAGAAAGATCTAATGGAAGGCGACTTCATAGGAACAATCCTGACACGAACAAGAAACATCATGTGCATCCACTTCTTCTCCATTCATGCCCTCCGGGTAACCACTCGACAAAGGATCATCAATGAAAGTGGGGTACTCATAACCTGTAGAGAAGTCTAAAGAACAAACAAAAGTGAAGGAATGAGTTCACAGAACTCAGTGAGGTTAACTAACATCCATGTCATACATTCATCCAATTTTCACATCATAATTCATAAGATAACCATGTAATTTATAATAAAAATAAACCAGTGCATAATGACGATATGATGTTCCTAACTCTATCATGTAGTATCTATGGTAGACACACATTAAGTGTAAACACCAATCTTCTTTGGCGGTCTCAGTCACTCTCCCTCAACAAGAGACGTCTATTAGGTTCTCCACGGTTGTTGGGTAAAGTCTTATCGAGCCATGGTTGTGGTATAGGTCACCACTTTCTCACATCATCGTTTGGTATAAGCTTTGGCGCGTGTCAACGATTAACCTAAGCCCAGTGCAAGGTCATACGTTCTCACACTACATATGGTCCGGATATCTTCCCTTATGCCTAGTGCCCTTTTGATTTGATACATTCCCACCTATGAATGGAATCCTCAACGGGAGGCATCTGTTGGATCAAATTCCTTAACCTAGTGGTCATCTACATATAATAATAGACAGGATGCTCTCCATGTTCCTCTCACGAGTTGGTTACCAGTCTTGACCACCTTGGAGCCCTTATTTATTATATGCAACCCTACATCTATATGATGATAGTGGGCCTGCTCGATACGCTGGATCGAGATGTAACAACCCCCGTATTTCTAACCCGAAATCCGTATTGCAGGTCCGAGAACTTGAAGGTCTTGTCGGATTAAGTTGTGGAGCATCTGGATTGAAGTCCATGATCCATACCCTGAACCCATGGATCTGGATTCTGATGGTGAAGAACTGCCTTGTTGAGAAACTGGATCTCTGGTGAAAGTAATGAAGTGTCTGGAAATGTCTAGAATGAAGTTAAGACCTCCCCCATGTGTTGATTAGGGTTAGGTTGTGTTTGGGCTTCAACCCCTTGAGCAAAGCACCCTTGTATAGCAATATACTAGAAGGCGGTTGCTTGAGGCTGTTGATTGAACCAAGCGACCGCCAGGTTCTGCTTGAGGGAAAATGCCCTAATTTGGCTTATGTTCGTTATAAATAGCAACCCTTGCCCTATTAACACATTATTATATGTGAGATTGCTATTTTGGGCGATTAGGCGGCAGTGGAGACGTGCTGGAAGATGGGCGAAGTGCTGATAGTGATCTGGAACCTCTCCCCCTCTGTATTTGGTGATTCTGGTTAAGGTAATGAATCTCCATCTCCCATTATCTTCTTTTCAACTTCTAATTGATATGAACCCATCCCCATTTTGTTAGTGGTTACCCACTTGGTTAGTTGTAGCTCTCTTTCCAATATTCTTGATGGGATCCTGTCTAGAAACGAATCCACGCATTTGTTAAATGGATGGATCTAATAAAGGGGAATGATTTGGGTAATAGATATGTGTTAATTTTAGGGTTTCATGTTACCCCTTTGTTATAGACCTATTAAGATTGAAATGCGGACTAAGGTCATCCCAAAACGGATTGAAACCGGATGATCAAAAGTCTAATTTTCAGAGTTGGAAACTGTCTGTAACAGGGGCGGTCACTTCTGGAGGTCGTTTGACCCAAGCAATCGACTGGTTTCCAGTGACTGTAGGTTTGATTTTGGCTTTGATTTGCCTCTTGACTCTTATATATTCTTGTAACCCTATGCCTAGGTGTCCTCTGTTTCAACTTAAAGTCTTATAATTATTATTGGATTGCAACTTAAAAAGGTTCTACTAAATTACAAGGTAATTTGGATCCACGTCCTTGTTCCTCCACCAAAGTTCCACCGGTTTGATTCAACAATCTCTAGGAAAGGGAATAAATTTCACAACCCAAATGCCATGGAAGGATGGTATAGAGATCTAAAGCAAAGGGAAGAAAATCTACTCAAAGAAGACCCTTCCTGTGTTTTCTTGAAGAGGGAGAGAGAGAGAATAAGGGAGCCACTTTTTTTGGAAAAAATCTCACGCACGAATTATTCACTCTCAAGTGATGCGGTGGTTACAAATATATAACCATATATTTTGTAACCGCCCTAAAAGTGATTTTCCAGTTTTGCCCTTGGGCACATGATTTATTAATAATATTAAAATCCCAACATCTCCCACTTGCACAAGGGCAAGTGTTAATCTCTCTGTCACAGTATGTCCCAGATATACATATATTGATCTATTTGCTATGTATCCTAGATACATAGACCTCTTGTGTCTCAGACACTAACATCCACAAGTCATACTGGCAAATGGGTTGTACGACCGGTGATATACCTGCACACATGAGCCCCAAACTAGAAACCTTCCCAGAAGGCCAGAATGGCACATCACTTAAAGAAACACATCAATAAGCATTAGTATATCATAGTGTCCTAGGTTTATTCAAACTCACTAGACTAAGGTTATCTCGATCCCTCTAAGAGATCACCTTCTTGTCCTTAAAATGTTCACTACTATAACACATACAGTTGGCGCCAGCAAATACTTTTAGGGTGCAGTTGAATCAAACCTTTCCTTTTGCCCCAGACCATCATTACACGTAGGATTGACTCCTTTTCCGGTAATGCCCATTTAGGTCGAATCAATCATGACCATAGGTAACACCCCAAAGTAGCCACATCAACCCTTCGTTTCATGATGTCGTTGAAAGTCACTAAGAACACTAATGGACCATAAGGCCCAGGACTCATACAATGAAAGAAGCAAAGATCCTCCTCTCATTTCCAATGATCGCTACACACATAGTATGATATACATGCTATGGTGGAGCACTCTATACACAATAGAACGTATGTCCTTCTTAACACCATTCAAGTCTTAGTCTAGTCGCAACCTCTTGTGCCTAAACCGAGCTTCTTTATTGTCACCACCCTAGGGCCACATAAAGTACTCGCACTTGGCTCCTATAGGCAACATGAATAGTGGGAACATTCATGTCGATTCTCTTCACAATAGAGAAACTTATCTTGATTCCAAATCAAGGCGACATCATGATTATAAATTGACCTACACAAAGTCATTCATAATCCGTCTCATCTCTGCTCGCCTCCAAGGCGCCAGATGTCACATCCACCCAGCCGGTATCCTATATGGCATACCCGGGATGTGATCCACAGCCCGAAGATCTAGATCAAGCGGCCATGCCTCCCACATACACGATAACATAATCATGAACAATATAATCAATGTGTAAAGTAAGCAATAAATAGATCAAATGAATAAGAAAAGATAATTAATCAGAGTGCGGTGTTTGTGAAATTTAAAAGTAACCGCAAGCGCACGGTATCGTGTAGCTAACGGGTCGATCTCAGGGAGATATGCCACTTAGAATTGAACTTCTTAATAGTAATGCGAGAGTGGAATGATTCAATTTTTTTGTTAACTAATTAACTAAACTAAACAATCCTACTCTATATGTCTAATGCAATCGAATTGAAATGAAAAATAAATTAAACACAATCAATGCATAAATAAAAGACAGGAAAAAAAATGTGAACAATAACAAAGCAATAAACAAAGCAATAAACAAAGAAATAAACAAAGCAATAAAAGGAAAAGGAAATAGCTAAAATGCAGATGCAACACCACCCGTCACCAGAAGCAGAGGCACGACTATAGGCTTGCTCCGGTTATGTGGTCCGAGATTATGAATGAATAGACAGAAAGTAAATAACAAAGCAATAAAAAGAAAAGGAAATAGCTAAAATGCAGATGCAACACCACCCGTCACCAGAAGCAGAGGCATGACTGTAGGCTTGCTCAGGTTATGTGGTCCGAGATAATGAATGAATAGGCAGAAAGTAAATAACAAAGCAATAAACAAAGCAATTAAAGGAAAAGGAAGCCTTAACCAAAGAGAGGCACGACTGTAGGCATCTCTGATCAAGGATCCAGGGAAGGGAGAACAATAAATAATGCTGAAAGTAAATCCTAAATTAAGAATATGGAGGGGTAGATAGAAGCGGGAATGGAGGGAGGAGAGAAGATTAATAAAGAAGGTTACTTACTTGCGAATTGAACAAACGATTCGAATCTCAACCAACCCTAACAACCAGATCTAGATCTAGAATGATCTAAATCTGCAATTGCTAGACCCGAGAGAAAAACGAATCTAAAAAAATTGAAACTTGAACTTGAAGCTTGAACTTGAATTGCATTACATAAAAAGATTAAACTTAAACATTGAATCTAGAAATTTAAATCTCACTAATGCAAGCAAAGAAAACTAGAGAAAGCCTAAATAAACTGAAGAGAAAAGAAAGAATGCTACTACTAAGCTCTAGAACACCTCCTCCTTTGATGGAATATGATCTCCTTTTATAGAGTTTACATGAGATATGAAGCACGGCTGAATTTGAATAAAACTCAGGGTTTCTATCTGACTCAGCCAATTAGGGTTTTGATGTAGTAATCACACTGACTTAGAGAGATCAGATGCATAATTCGACTGTTGGATTTGAGTTTTTAAGTAGTCGTGAAGCTCTCCTCCAAAAATCAGCACGATTGGACATCGGATGACCGTTCGATGAAGGGTTTGATCGAAATTGAATAGAGGCATTCAAAAACGGGATTTTTCCTCTTTTTCTTTCTGAATATAATTCTTTTTTCTCTTTTTCTTTCTTTAATTAAATCCAAGATAGGAAATAAGATATTGAAGTATGCAAGGAATCTTTTCCATTTGGACTCTCTCAATAATATCTCTGTAGATTTGATTTAAAATCTCAGCCGTAGATCAGATTTGCCTTCTTTATCTCTTCAATATTTCGGAGTTGGCCCATAATCACACATCTCTAGCCCATCATGCTCCAGATCGGGCCCATTTTCGCATTTGAGAATTTGGATGAACTTCTTGACATGTAAAATAGCATGATTCAAGCCCAAAACTCCAAATATTTGCTTAAATCTTGAAAAATCCTAAAATCTGCAAAAACAACATAAAACCCAAGGTAACTCCACTCTAAGTGTATAAAATGCATGCTTTATGCCCTAAGATTTCACATATAAATGTGCTCATCATGCGGAAATATAAAGTATCAACTTCACTTAGAGATAATCTCAAAGAGAAAGAGTGATCAGAAGTCACTCCTTCAACAATAGCGAAAAAGTGGTTAATTAAGCTTAAATACAATCCGTGTCAAGAATAAATCCATAAGAGTTAGAGATAAAATATCCAAGTGATTACAGTCATCCAGGGAAATGGGGCCTACACATAGGTTTCTTCTATCCTAATGATTACTTCTTCATAAGTGTGGATGAAGTGAACCCAACGTGGCCGCTCCCTCACTAAGGTGGGGCTAACCCTGGTACGAACCATAATCCTCCTCGGTACAGCAATCCTGACTCTCACCATAGCCATCACCCGAAGGGTAGTATGCAGGATCATAGCTCGGGTCGTAGGATGCGCCATCAAAATCTTCTATTCCTACAGGATAATCTGACAAATTGTACAAAGGAATGAGTTCAAAAGAACTCAGCAAGGCAAGTCGTTTCATAATACATAGTTCATTCGATACAAGTCACAGTATGATGCAATATGATATGAGACAATGTTGAAAATATGATTCTAATCTTAAGTATGCTAGTCTCTAAGGTAGACATGCTTTAAACCATAGCACCATACTTCTTTGGGTCGTCTGTCACTCCCCCTCAATCATAAGATATCTTGGGTCTGCCGTGGTAATTGGGTAAGGTCCCCATCAAGCCATGGTTGGGGATTTAGTCACCACTCTCTCACATCACCATTGGTATAAGTATTGGCGCATGTCGCGGCGAAGCCTAGCCAGATGCAAGTCATCTACTCAGTCGTATCATGTCAAATCCGGATACTTTCCCTATGGCACCGACCAACTTGGTTCCGTATCCTTCACACTAGAGTCAACATATCCTATGGCACCGACCAACTCGGACTACGGACTCATCAACCCTATTGGTCATCCACAAATGGTAAACAGGAAGTTCTCACGTCCTCTCACGGGTTGATTACCGGTCTTGAGCGCCCGTGAGCCAAGGTCTATCCATTTGCAACCCTACCAATAAATGGCCCATTTCGGGTATTCACAGTATGGTTTAAGTCCTCTCACGAAGTGGATACCGGTCTTGAGTGCCCATCAACCATACTCTACCACGGGTCGTTCGGTCTCAATACCCTTCCGATTCGGGTCTGATACAACAAGGATAATCTTAACAATACACCTAGACAATCCTATGCATGTCATCCAACAACCCGGGAAAGCGTCGATGGACACCTTCGGAGAATATCCCATACTACTCCCTTCGATGTCCAAGGACAGAAGTGTCTAAAGGACACTTGCCCAATCCCAAGTCATACGTAGTCAATCACAAGCTCAATCTCATCATATCATATTAAATCAATGATTCATCATATAAACAAGACACGTCATAACATGATTGATCATATATAAAATCATAAGGTACAATTGAACATGATATTCTAAATGATAGGTAACATTCTACTACTGATAAGAAAGCATATAATAGTCATGTATGGTAAAGGAATACATATAGGAACATAACCATTAAGTTCTCATAATGTAAGCATGTTGATATAATTAACATACTTGAGTTAACGACCGTCCTTACCTTAATCGAGTTGTAAATAAATTCAATGATCACCAAGAATGGTCCCAAAAATCAGTGCTGGTACCCTAGACAGCATACAAGTAGCATTAGAGAAGAAAGCAATCGAATCGGAGGTCAAACGAATCAATTCGGCTGAGTACAGGGGTGATCTCATATCTTAGTTGACTGGCTGGTCGACTGTGAGTCGACCAAGCAGTCGACCAAGACTTGTTATCCTTAGGGCAGAATTGAAACTTGGTTCGAAACTGACCTTCCGGTGCTCCGATCAACACGAAATTTGGAGGGCATGTTTATAATAGTAAGAGGATACTACACACTAATTTCCATGATGATCCAACGGTCCAATCAAAAATGCCCAATTCAAAATCTTAGGTTCTATATGATAATTATCAAGAATCAAATTGGAATTGTAAAGGATGATGGGAATCAATCAAGTGAATGTTAAGAATCAAGTTAGAAACTTAATTTCATAATACTCTAAGCTTAACATGCATCTACATATTAGTTTTGAATCAAGAATAGGTTAATATTGAAAAGAATCAAGGTAATGAAGTGCAAGTAATCTCAATGGAATCAAAACATAGCATGACTAGGGGAGGATCAAGGAATTGAAAGGGGGGAAACTCATGGTTAAGTGTTTGCAAGGTTGCAGTACTTCAACCACGGTCTCAAGATCATAGATTGATAGAAAATGAATAGATTAGAAGAAGAATAGAAGGAATCATACCTTGAGTTGATGATTAATGTATAACACTAATGATTTGGGTCAAAGATCTTCCCAAACATCAAGAAAAAGCCCAAGAGAGTGTCCAACCTCGAGCTCTGGAGTGCAAATGATTAGTTTAGGTCCTCATTCACGAGTTCCAAAAAGTAGGGGCAAAATGGGGAGTGATTTAGTAAATTTTCGGATTCCATTACTGCTGGTCGACTGTCAGTCGACCAAGACATGACAGCAACTTCAGGAGTGGATTCGAGAGGCTATACAGGGTCAAATCAAGCGAGGTTTTCTCCTACAAGTTAATCAACAAGTCTAGTTTCAGGAAATACCTTCGGATTGATCACGGGGTTCCAAGAAGTGCTTCAACTAATTCAATCTTCATCGATGCGCAGATTTTCACTCAACACTGACAATGTGCTCAAGTAAGGGGCATCATTGTCAATGTCCATAGGTTCTGTATCAAGCATCGAATCATCCACTAAGAGGGCCCACAGGTCTCTTCTACCACCACTTCGGGTCTTTGGACTTGCAACAGTATAAAATCCGGGCCGGGTCAGGGTTAGGATAAGGCCAGATTTTACACCAAAGGTGAATGCTCGTTTGAGTGAGCCATTCTCTTGCCTATTGACATATCTCGTTTTATGCTAGGAGAAACACAATCACATAGAAAGTAGAAAAATAAATGTTGGAATGAACTCATACTCAATAATAAGAAAGTTTCAATACAAAAGTAAGTCACAATCTATGCAAGCCCAAGGATTTTACATGAGATATAAAAACATCCTTGGCTATAGGTTTGGTAAGAGGGTCAGCTACCATCTGACTAGTAGATATGTGCTTAAGTACAACTTTCTTCCTTGATATAATGTCTCTAACAAAATGATATCTCAACTATATATGTTTGGTCTTCCCATGATACTTGGGGTCCTTGACATACCTAAGAGCTGTCGTACTATCACAATAAACAAAGGCAGCCTCTTTGGATTTCATCACGAATACAGTATGTCAAAGGAATCTCCTCAACCAAACAACCTCTTGAACCTGCAGCTAAGCATGCCACATACTCTGCTTCTATGGTCGAGAGGGATATTCAAGTCTACTTCTTGCTAAACCACGAAATGGCCCCGCCATTCAGCAAGAAAGCATATCCAAAGGTTGATTTGTGCTCATCAATATCTCCAGCCCAGTCAGCATCGCTATAGCCAACTAACCACAAATCCGATCCTTGGTAACACAACATGTAGTTACTCGTTCCTCTGAGATATCTCAATATCCTCTTGACTGCTTTCTAGTGCTCTATGCTTGGGTTTGATTGGTACCGACTAACCAAACCCACTGCATAACAAATATCCGGCCTTGTACACATCATAGGCTCATAGCGTACATAAAGCTACCCACTGCACTGGAATATGGAACTCTTTCCATCTTGGTTTTCTCCTCTAAAGTCTTAGAACCCATATCAAGGCTCAAAT
Source organism: Hakea prostrata (assembly GCF_041222555.1). NCBI lineage: Eukaryota > Viridiplantae > Streptophyta > Magnoliopsida > Proteales > Proteaceae > Hakea > Hakea prostrata. The sequence goes on from NC_142608.1 coordinate 14,479,427, forward strand.
GCAAACCCTTCTCCATCGGAGTATCAATTGGTTTGCAATTATGCATCTGGTATCTAGTCAAGACATTGTCAATATAGGTCTCTTGAGATAAACCCAGTAATTTCTTTTGCCTATTCCCGACAATCTTGACACCAAGCACATAGCTTGCTTCACCCATGTCCTTCATATCAAATACAGAGGACAACCATTTCTTAATCGTTTCCAATTGTCACATCCACCCAGCCGGTACCCCATTTGGAATACCCGGGATGTGATCCACAGTCCAAGGATCAATGATCTGAGGTCCATGCCTCCCACATACACGGTAACATAATCATGAACAGTAATAATCAATGGTAAAAACAATTAATACTAAACAATATGTATAAGATAGGATTAAATATATATCAGAGTGCGGAAGATAGATAATATCAGAATGTGGTCATATCAGTGAGAGAAGGTGTGGTAGCCACCCTCTCAAAGCAGCGGAAAGTAAAAGTAGTTAAGTACATGTCCAGGTATCACCAGAAGAATCCAAATACATGTTAATTTCAGGCCCGTATACTCCATAAACACACCGGGGAAATGGGGCACTACGCTAGGGTTTCTTCTATACTAATAGTAGTCTCCTCAACAGTACGGATGAAGTAAACCCAACGCTGCCGCTCCCGCACAACTGTGGGGCTAACCCTGGTGCGGATGGCAATCCTCCTCGGCTCCAATATACGGATCCTCACCGACGCCACTATCCAGAGGGTAGTATGTGGAATCATAGTCTGCCTCAAGGGAGGTGCCATTGTAGTCCTCGGTACCTGAAATATAATCTAAAAACATTTGCACAAAAGGAATGAGTTCGAAGAACTCAGCAAGGAAGTTATTCCATAATTAGAAATCATATACATTCAGAACATATTATAATGCAATGCGATATGGAACATATGATGCAAATATGAGTCTAACTCTATGAATGCTAGTCTCTAGGGTAGACATGCTTTAAGTCATAGCACCGTACTTCTTTGGGTCGTCAGTCACTCTCCCATTTTCAATATCTTGGGAATGCCCGGGGAAGATCGATAAAGTCATCAAAAACCGTGGTAAGGGGATCGGTCACCGCTCTCTCACATCACCATTTGGTCAAGTACTGGTGCATGTCACAGTAAAGCCTAGCCCAATGCAAGTCATCTACTCAGTCGGTCAAGTCAGATTCAGATACGTCCATTCCTCGCCCCCGGCGATCCTTTCCGGTATCCATCACACTAGAGTCAGCGAAATCCCGGATTTCAGACTCATCAACCCTATTGGTCATCCACATATAGTAAACGGGAAGCTCTCACGTCCTCTCACGGATTGGTTACCGGTCTTGAGTGCCCGTGAGCCCAAGTCTATCCATATGCAACTCTACCAATAAATGGCCCCTTTCAGGTATCCATAGCATGGTTTATGTCCCCTACTGGATTGGTTACCGACCTAGAGCGCCCATCCAACCATACACTACCACGGGTTGTTCGGTCTCAATGCCCTTCCAATTCGGGTCTGACACGACAAGGATAAACCTAGCCACCAAACTAGACAATCCTATGTATGTCACCCAATAACCCGGGAGAGTGTCGATAGGCACCATCGGAGAACATCCCATACTATTCCCTCCGATGCCCAAGGACAGAAGTGTCAGTAGGACACCCGTCAATCCCAAGTCATACGTAAGCAATCACATATTCAATCTCATCATTTCTCATGCATCCAATGCATATCCATAATTAATCAATTCATGATATTGAAACGAATCATTATAAACATAAGCAAGTCAAAATGATAAAGTAACATAACAAGAGTATAAAGATTTAAATGCTACTGTTCTAACACATATGTAACAGTCTTATAATGATTGAAAAGAAAATCAAAAGATTTCATTCTTTAAATAAAACACAATTCAATATTTGATGACTTGTATGTTTATGGAGATAAGCATCCTTACCTTGGATGAATTGATGATGAATTGAGAATACCAAGAATAGTCCAATAGAATTGTTAAGGCCCTAAACAAGCATCAATAATAAGTTAGAAAAGAAGTCGGGAATATCGGATGTTAATTGGATCAAAATTGGCCAAGGTTGCTGTCAGCCAACATTTTGGTCGATGGTCTTTGGTCGATGGTATCGACCAAAAGGATCGACCAAAATTTCCTTCGAGACAGAAATGTGGATTTTGGGGGTTTTCATCCGAAATGAGTTTTCCGGTGTTCGGATCAATCTGAAACTTGGAGGCATACTTAACAACAGTAGTAGGACACTATAAATCAAGAAATTAACCCAATCCAATGGTCTAAACAAAAAGCCCCAATTTGAGCTATCAAGTTCAAGTGATAAACATCATGGCATGAGTTGGAATTGATTGCATTGATGAGGAATGGCATGTAATAGTTAGAGGAACTAATAGAAATTCGATTGGAATCATATGGCAATGTTAAACATGAACATAATACATCCTATAACTCAGTTTGGTACCAAATGGCATGATGTTAATAGATAAATCATAGAATACATAGGCTAGGCATGAGATAGAAGCATAGCATCAATGAATAGTTAAGGAAATCATGGATTGAACATGAGTAGACACTTGGAGTTGTGATTGCAAGGTTGCAGCACCATTCCAAATGTCTCATCAGCAAGATGGCAATAGAAAAGAGTAGAAAATGGTAGGGTAGAGAGTGGAATGATGATTCATACCTTAGTGTGGAAGATGAAGACAAGAATCAATGATAAACAAAGAGTTTTTGATGAGGTGCCCTTCACATTAGTTAAGGAGCTGCTTTGGGAAGCTCTCCCCACGTTTTCAGTGAGAAAATGATTGCAATAGGGCTCAAGGCTCGAGGTTATAATAAATAGAAAAGGAATATTCCATGGAATCATTAACTTGGCAGACTGGGATATTTTGGTCGATGGTATCGACCAAAAGGATCGACCAAAATATTTCCAACAGAAAACTAAGGTTTAGAACAGCAACTTCAAGTAGGGTTTTGAAAGGCTACACAAGGTCAATTTGAGTGAGGTTTTCTTCTACAATTCAATCAAGAAGTCTAGTTTCGGGGAGTACCTTTGAATTGTGCACAGGAGGTCATTTGGTACATCAACTATATTAACCTTCTCCAATGCGCAGACTTTCCTTAAACACTGACAATGCATTTAAGAAAGGGGTATCATTGTCAATGTCCATGGGCTCAGTCTCCGAATCATGATCATCAATCAGAATGGTCCATAAATCTCTTCTTCCACCGCTTCGGGTCTTCGGACCTGAATACAACAGTGGATCCGGGTGAGGGTCAGGGTTAGAATAGGGCTGGATATTACACCAATAGCTCCTTACTATTGCTAGCCATGAGTATGTCATCTATGTACAGTGTCAGAATGACATAATTACTATCAGATCTCTTGGTGTAAACACAGTGGTCTTCCTCAAGCATGGAAAACCTATTTTCCATCATAACTTGGTAAAAACGCACATTCCACTCTCTAGATGCTTGTTTTAAGCCATATATGGACTTATTAAGCTTGCACACTTTGCGCTCAAGTCCATTAACTTCAAAGTCTTGAGGTTGATCCATATAGATCTCTTCCTCAAGTTCTCCATTAAGAAAAGCAATTTTTACATCCATTTGATAAAGCTCCAAGTCCAACTGAGCAACAATGGCTAGTATGAGGCAGATGGAGGCAAACCTAACCATAGGGGAAAAAGTTTCCTCATAATCAACGCCCTCTAGTTGGGTGTAGCCCTTAGCCACTAAACGAGCCTTGAATCTCTCAATAGATCCATCTGTTTTTCTTTTGATCTTGAGAACCCACTTGTTCCCAATTGCCTTTCAGCCCGGTGGTAAGTCAACCAAGTCCCAGACATGATTAACTTTCATTGACTCCAACTCTTCCTCTATCGCTTTCAACCATTCCTTTGAGATTGTCCACGCAAGAGCTTTATGCACACTCTTCAGTTCATGCTCATTGACTGGAGCCATCTCACGATCTATCTCTTCAGGAGTTACCATGTAGGCTTCATCCTCTATGTCGAAACGTTGATGAGGAACTAGCCATTGGCCCACGACGGCACAAGTGCATGTCAAATTGCTCATCCTCTGAGGTAGCTATCACATCTGCACTCCCACTCCCACTAGGATCTTCTGGATGAACCCCAGGTTCATTATCCAGAGTCTGAATCCCTAGAGTGATAAGATCATTATCTTGTATCTCAAAGAATTCCGAAGATTCTTTGTTAACTCCTGAAAGAGATGGAAAATCATTCTCCAAGAATGTTGCATCCCTAGACTCAAGTTTCATTCTCCTCTCACTCTCATCTAGTCCAATGAAGACATGACCCTTTGAGAGTTCAGCATCTTACAAAGATACACTTTCTTCCTCTGGGTCGAAGCTTCCCATATTGGTGAGAAGTAGAGTGAACATTACTACACATCCCATGTGCACGAGTAACTCAAATCTAGCTTCCTTCCAGTCCACAACTCATATGGTGTGGAAGGAACAGATTTGGTTGGAACTCGGTTGAGGATATAGGCCGCAGTCAGCAAAGCATCTCCCCAATAAGAGATGGGTAGGTTTGCCTGCGCCTTCATGGATCTCACCATATCTAGCAAGGTTCTATTCCTCCTCTTAGCAACCCCATTTTGTTCTGGAGTCCCTGGAATAGTAAGTTGCCTAGATATCCCCTTTTCATCACACAACCCTTTGAACATATCGGAGAGATACTCTCTACCTTTATCCATTCTAAGAGTTTTAATCCTTTTATCTAACTGATTCTCAACTAAGCTCATGAATTTCTTAGGGCCTGTTTGATTTCATGAGTCTGGAGATTTCAAATCTATAGATTTCCAATCTATGGAGTCATAATTTATAAAATTAATTGTTTGGTTAGCCGAATATGTGGAATGAAATCTGTGGATTCATTTATGATTTTTGTGAATGCAAAAATGTTTAGCGTTTTTATAGTAGAGATGAAATCTTTAGATTTCACCCCTTACCCATAAATCTACATATTCACGTTTTTAGTGGAAAAAGATGAATCTCTATATTTCATGAATCTAGAGATTTTCACAACCAAACAGCTATAAATCTCGCATTCATGAATCCAGAGATTTGAAATCTCTGGATTCATGTAACCAAACAGGCCCTAAAACATTATAGAGCTTCTAACTTATGAGAAATTAGATAAATATGATCATACCATTTATAGTCATCTATAAATGTGATGAAAATAAGCATGTCCTTTTCTAGTATGCACATTCATGGGTCCACATACATTTGAATGAATAAGTTCTAGAAGAAGAGAGGCTCCAAAAGCCTTTTTGAATGGTTTTCTAGTTGCTTTTCCTGCTAGACATGACTCACAGGTTGGCAAATCAAATAGTGAACCTTGGCCTAAGAGACCTTCCCACCTCTGTTACTTTGCCTGGACCGTTGAGGTTGAGCTTTCTCCTTCTTGGGCTTAGAGCCTGCACCTTTACTAGTGTTAGCTTCAATGGCAAGTACTTCAATGTGAGGGGTATCAGCCAACATCCGATCCTCCTCCAACTTAGGGTGCTTGGCAACCTGATCAAAAGTCTTAACATCATCAGCATGAGTCAAGAAGATCTTCATATGCTCCCAAGTCTTTGGCAGTGACTTGATGACTGCTGAGACTTGCTCCTCATCAGTCTTTTGGCACCCACATGCGCTCAACTCACTAATCATGTTGGACATGATGGTTATATGCTGCCTCATGGTGTGACCCTAACACATTTTATAACCATCAAAAGTGAATCTGAGATGACGGCCTCTTGTAGTGGAAGTCCTTCCATACTAGAACTTCACTGCCTCCCACAAAGACTTTATAGTCCTATGCTTCTCAAATCGAAGCATCAGGTCATCCCTCATTGAGCTTAGGATAGTAATCCTAGCTACATAGTCTTTCCTCTTCCAGGCATTGTAAAGCTCAAGGTCCCTGCGATGATGTGCAAAGGTACCTTTCTCAGGTGGGGACATGGTTTGGTTTATGGTTACCAACATGTCCTGCTCTTCCAGGAGATACTACACCTTTTGGTGCTAGAGGTCATAATTCCTCTCATTCAGTTTATCTCATTTTGTGAGATCAGCAACTATGCTATTGGTAGCAGCCATTAAACTAGAGACAATATATACAAGGATGAGTTCAACTATTCTAACATAAAATACAACACAAGCAACAGGAATTCACACTAGCATAGTCAACCTATGGGATAAGCATTTAAACCAAAAGAGATGCTAACAAACATTCAATCAAATTCTCATGCAAACCCACATGGACTTATACACTACTTTCATTCTATGCAAGAAACATGGTTAATAGACCCATAATTAAAACAATTTTAATAAAATAAAACATCTAATCATGTTTATGCTATGAGGTGGCTCACACAGAACACTTCTACCTCACTAGCTCCCACTAGGCCCCATTAGGCCCTCAATGCCCAAACATCACATAGATTGTCGGGCCATTGGTGTCCAGTAAGTTAGAAACACATTCTGCACTGGACAGGCCAAAAATCTCAAAAAATCCATCTCCATACGGACTTCCATCTCCCAGAAGGAAAGTCCGTCTGATCCTCTGTGACCAGACGGACGACCATCTAGTCCAAACGGAATTTTCGTTTGGTCCACTATGATCAAACTAATAGACGGACATCTATCTGGTCCTCAGTGATCCAAACGAGCGTATTTTCCCTTGAACGATTTTTTTTTCAAAACACGAAAAATCACATTTATTTTTCTTTAAAAAAAAATCCTAAAAACATATGAAAAATCCAGCAATATTAAACAAAAAATGCATTCTCATGGATTATCAATTCATGTAATTTTTTTTTCATAAGGTAAATTAGAGGATCTCCCACTCGGATCCGAACAAAAATAAGGGTTTCTTAGAACCCTCTCAATTCTCCCATGGGTGTCCTACTAAACCTTGGATCCATTCAATAAAAATAAACAATAGGGAGGAACCGAGAATCGTGGGAACCTGGCTCTGATACCAATGTAGGTTATATTTCATATCTATCAATTACATAATTGAAGGGGAAAGATCCTTACCTGGATAACTTTCCTAAATATAGAATATCTGCAGCAGAAGTAATTTGGATCCACGTCCTCGTTCCTCCACCAAAGCTCCAAGGGTTTGATTCCACAATCTCTAGGAAAATGAATAAATTCCATAACCCAAATGCCGTGGAAGGATGATTTAGAGATCTAAAGTAAAGGGAAGAAAATCTACTCAAAGAAGATCCTTCCTGCATTTTCTTGAAGAGGGAGAGAGAGAGAATAAGGGAGCCGCCTTTTTTTGGAAAAAAATCTTACGCAATAATTATTCACTTTCAAGTGATGCGGTGCTTACAAATGTATAACCCTATATTTTGTAACGGCCCTAAAAGTGATTTTTCAGTTTTTCCCTCGGGCACATGATTTATTAATAATTAATAAATCCCAACAGATATGTATAAGTCACATGAAGTCTTCCAGCACAAATGGTTGATAGAGGTGCAAGCATTTATGTGCGCACTCATAGAGACTAGGATTAAGATCCAGAGGTGGAGAAGTTGTTTCACCTACTTCTACTTCTGGTACAACAACAACAACATCTGGAAGAGGAGGGGCGACTCTCCGTATAACCCAGAAATAGAATTGACCCAATTTCATCCACTATCCGAAGTTTTCTCCTCTCCACAAACTCAGAAACTCAGTTCAGGCCAAACTTATAAGAATGGTTACTCTTGCCATTTTTTGAAGCTCAACAAATGTTTTGTCCCTATATCCAAGTCAAACAAAAAAACATACCTTGTCTTTCATATTAAAATAAATGGAAACATCCATAGAGATTATTGGCAAATTAATTATCACTTTTTTTCCGTACCAGAAAATTAATGATCACATACACGAGCAAAAGGAAGAATCTAGGATAGTATCCGGAAGGTCAAGTACGCTCCAAGTTCTTAGGAATCCCACCCCCTCTTGCAATCATTTAATCACGGTGCCAAGGCTCGCCCACGTGGATCTTCAAGGTCCAACCACTCTAAAGCAATTGATAATGACCATCGACAAAAGATTGATTGCAAGACCAGGGCAAACTTGTCCAAGAAGGGAAACGTTAGGGAAGGGTCGATGTCATTAGCCTTTTTCAATCCTACAATTGTAGATTGGGAGTACATAGCAGATTGCTTAGATTAAGAAGTCGAAGAGGAGAAACGTTGGCATACAGCCTTGGTGGAATATGTTTTTGGCACAAAACCATCCTATACCAGCATGCAGAACTATGTTCAAACCAATTGGAAACACACCCAAGGTGCAACAGGTACATGTGTCGACAATGTGATGTTTGTTTTCGAGTTTAAGGAGACATCCAATGTGATCAAATTCTCTCGGAAGGGCCATGGATCTTCGGATCTAAACCAATGATTCTGAGACCCTAGTTGGCGGCCACTTCAATGTAGAAGTGTGAAGAAACCAAGCTTCATGTATGGATTTGTATCTATGGATTAAACCAAAAATCTATGGGGACTAAAAATGCTCAGACGTATTGCCAGCACGTTGGGTGCTCCTATTTGTGCTTATTAGTGCACCACGAAGCGAGAAAGACTATCCTTTGTCAGATTCTATGTATCTGTGAAGGCAACCAGAGGTTTACCAATTCACACTATAGTGTGCCTGAAGGATGGCGGTAAACACATGCATTTGATAGTGAATGAATAGGTACCAGATCTCTGTACCAAATGCAACATCTTTGGACACACTGAAGAATCTTGCCCTCAAAACCAACCTTTTGGCAGTGGTTGAGAGCCAATTGAAAGCCATGCATATTGCTAAACAATGGATCAAACTAAAATGCAACTGGGTAGCCGTCAAAACCCACTAACAGAGGAAAGTGAAGGGAAGAAAAATGGATGTCACCGCCGCAGAAGGGACTCCCAATAGAGATCCACTAGGGCACAACTCTTCCTGGGGCATAAGTGGCAACCCACCAAATACCACACCAGAGTAAAACTCTCCTATTGAAGTAGAGATTGATTCAAACATTTCTTTCATGCAGGTGAAAATCCACAACTCCGACGTGAACTCAATCATCCTGGCATCTCAGAGAACTGCACTCACACAAGCGACAGCGAGGCACTCACGTCTCTCCATCCGAAAACTAACGGAAAGTTTTGATGCTCATGCAAGTCGACCCCTCTTCAAATGGGCTTGACCCACTTCATCTGGGAAACAGATTCAAGGTGTTTGCTAGTGATCGAGGTCTATGAGGATGACGAAAACAGAGAGAATCTTGATCCCAAACATACCTCTCACCATGAAGATGACTCGAGTATGGGTAGAGACGACCCAACACATCGTCTCCACCAACCCAATAAATCCCAATAATGAAAGTTGGAGCATGGAATGTCAGGGGGATCGCAGATCCTAGTAAAAGAAGAGTTGTTGTTGAATGGGCTATTTCTCATCACTGGGGAGCTCCTAGAGACAGATAACCCCCACATCTGAACCATGGATAGCTCTTGGTAACTTCAAAGCTTATAGGCACTCAAGGGACAAGCAAGGGGTGCGACTCTCTCTTTCCATGAGACCCAACCTCTATGGCGGTGTATATTTGATTGTGACCTGCAAGAGATTAGATGGACATGATATTAATCTACCACTTGGAGTAATAAACAAGTTGGGCCTAATAGAATTGATTCGAAACTTGATCGAGTGATCGGCAACCCAGCATGGCTTCATCTCTTCCTGTATTCATCTATCTGCTTCTCTAATCTAGGTATCTCCAATCACTCCCCTATGATTATAGACACTAAGTCTCTCCACAACCCCCATGGGAAACATTTTTCCTTTTTTAGCCATTAGGCAACACATCCAAACTTTTGTCCGCTGATTGAGGAAGCTTGGAATCAACCCCAACAAGGCTCTGCAATCTGCACCTTCTTGCTAAAATGTAAAGAATTGAAGAATCGACTCAAATCTTGGAGTCGTCGAACCTTTTCCAACCTGGACCAACAAATTTTATTCCATCAAGAAGAGGTTAAGAAAATACAAGACCACATTGCCTTTAATTATTCTGCGATGGATGTCATTAGAGAAAAATAGATCTCTATAGTTTGCAAGGGAGGCTTGAGTATAAGCAAAAATCAAGGGGCATATGGCTCAGGGAATGACACAACAACATAGGCTTTTTTTATAGAGCCATTCAGAATCGTCAGCACAAAAACTCTATAACTTCCATCGTTGATGGCTATGGTAACCTTTTAACTAATCCTAACCTAATTTGTATAGAAGTTGGTAGATACTTTGACTTTGTGAATGCAGGCTCCCCCCCCCCTCCTTGGTCTGTGACGATTTACAACTGGCAATTGATAGATCACTACTTACTGTGAAATTCTCTAGAATCCAAACTCGACAACCCTTTGTTTCAGGTCCGAACCCAAAGTCTAGAAGAAGATAACTTTGGTCTATTCAAATCGAGGCCATGGGTTCGAAAATTGAACCTATGGACACATGAGATAGGAGATGACCCAACCACCATAAATGATTTTGGAAGGAGATAGAAAGCCAACCTGATGGCTTAGGATTTGGCATGCATGAAAACCGAGGTTAGAAGACCCCGATGCCCAAGTAAATATTACCATTCAATCAAGCATGTTTAGAGGAGTCTCTCAACCAAGTCTGATGGAAACCGCATTCAAATGAAGAAGTTGTAGGGGGGTCTCCAAGAGGTTGTTGGTCTAGTTGACTGACCACCCCCTACCCAAAAAAAGGCATTTTAGGGAATTCGAGTCTTGAAATGCTATTTTAGAGTTTTTTTGCCTCTTACACAAATATTTTATGTTCTTGGAGGCTGAGAGTTCAGAAGAGAAGAAAAGATTGGGGATTTGTGGAGTTTTTGCAAGATTGGTGGTGACAAAGTGTGAATCACAAGAATAATCATATGTTGAGATAAGGAAACCTTTAAAACCCTCTTTGCAACTTTTCTTTTGAGATATTTAAGATGATTTTTAGCATTGATGGTGGTGGTTGTGGTAGTTGGTTGAAATTGAATGCTTGTTTATGTTTCCCATCATGTCTCCCAACCCCATTAAGTGGATTGCTATCTCAGAGATGCCTACGAGCAACCCTCTGTTAACCAATTTGGGGGTTTGGGATTTGGACTTCATTAGGCGTTTTGAGGCGTTTTTAGGGCATAAACATTGTTCCATTGAAGCCCCAACCCCCCCCCCTCAAAACCTTGGGTTTTGAAATGAGCAAGCAAACTATACATAGCCTAGGGGGTGATCGACCAGTCTTGGTAGGCTCTGACCAATCAAGTGACTTCGTTTGGAGTTCGATCTTTGTCCGATTTAGTTCCAAATTGTAATTTAAATGTTCTACATGATTTTTCTCAGCCTTGGGTGATCATTTGGCTTATAAATTACTCACATTTTGGTTTCTTGGAGAGTACTAATGCCATGATAGGTGAGGGAGACAATTCTACATATTAAATTGTGTTCTATCTCATTATTATCGTGCTTCTTGTGTGATTGTGCAAATTTGTTGTAGGGCATGCATGTGTGGGCAGTAATATGAATTTATATTATACTTGTTATTCATGTTATTTACTTTCAGTTACAATTATGATGGGAATAGGGAGGATAATGCATCCATATATATTCTACTTGGAGCTGTGGGTTCGCCCATTGCTCCTGGTACCGCGCATTTCATATAAATTCTACACGTACATTTGCTTTGGGTGTCTAAATGCATGGCTAGAAAACCATATCATCCCATCCCCTTTCGGAAGGGGTATTGAAGTTGCGTGACCCATGACAGCGGCTGGGTTGTGGTCTCTCAAAAGCCTATTGCAGTAGTTGAGGGAACACAAACAGACCGCACATCGTTCATGGTAGGGTTGCATATAATAAGGGGCTCATGGGCTCTCAATAGTAGGGGAGCAAGTTTGGCCCTGGTGGCCCTGACCCGCCCTAAGCCCGAATAGGGTTTGGGCTAAAGATTTTGGCCCTAAGGGTGGGTTAGGGCCAAAATATTCTGGCCCTGAACTAGGACCAAGGGCAGGCCTGGGATTACTCTCTGGGCCGCCCAGCCCATCCCAACCTGTCCTTGATTTTGGCCCTGTTCTTAGCCATGATTCTGGCCTTGATTTTGGCCTTGATTTTGGCCCTGATCTTGGCCCTGATTCTGACCCTGATTTTGGCCCTAATATTGGCCTTAATCCTGGCCCTGATCTAGGCCCATGATTTTGGCCCTAATCCTGACCCTAATTTGAGTCTAGACCCTCCACCCATATGGAGAGGAATTAATTCTAATCCACATGAGTGAATACTTGACACGTATCAAATTTTAAAAATATGATCATGTTTTGTAGAAAATTAATAAAAATATAAATTATATCTTCATTACCAATGAAGTAAGCATCCATTTGATTTTGGCCCAATCTTGACCCTAATTTTGGCTCTAGTCTTAATGTTAATTTGACCCTGATCATGTCTAGATTTTTACCCTAATCTTCATATTAACACCGATAAAACTATAAGTCTCGACTTTGACCTTCGGTCATTTTGATCATATTAGACTATAAGTTCAGTTTTTATATTATTTTTAAGGTTTTTTTTTTCTTTTTCCAAACTAATTCACTTGTAGTTCAAAAAAACATTGATTTTTTTTTGGACTTAGGCGAAATAATATATTATAAATAATAAAAACTAGTATATAGAGAATTAATATCTAACAAATCTACACCCCAACTTCTCATCATGAATATTGGCATCTTTCTTTTGCCTCCAATGTGATATTTCAGAAAAAACTAAAACATCATTTTCTTTAACTACGAAAAAAATATCAATACTAAATTATCGTTGATTTACTTGTTAACAGGTTTTGAACATGGTTTTTTTTTTTTTTTTGAATAAGGATATCAATGGGAGAGGTTTTCAATTTCCATCACCAAAGTAATGTGAGAGGTTTCCAATTTCCATCATCAAAGCAATGGGAGACTTTCAGAGCTCAATATAGAATTATAGAATATGAATAATTTATGTTTAGGGCAACACTATCAACTTATTAGCTATTTTATCATTTTGTAGGAGCTTGAATCATCTTATATTTTTATGAATTTTATTTTTTGTTTACTCATGATACTTTTATGTATTGTTATTATTATTATTATTATTATTTTTTTATGAATTTACATTTGATATTTTAGGTCCAAGGATAGGACCAATTAAGGACAGGGACAAGGTCAATCAGGGTCAAGGACAAGGCCAATCAAGGCCACAGACTGGGCCAATCAGGGTCAGGACCAGGGACATGGCCAATCAAGGGCAGGGCTAATCAGGGCCAACCCATCCCGACCCGGCTCAATTAGGGCCAATTAGGGCGGGAATGGGCTCAGCTTGGCCCTGTAGGGCTTAGGGCTAGGGACAATAATCCTTGGCCCTGAACTAGGGTTAAGGCGGGAATGGACTCAAATTAGAACATATAGGGCTAGGCTTGGGATTGCAAAAGCCCGGCCCAGTTGCAACGCTACTTAATAGCCTATTATAGTAGGTGAGGGAACAGGAGGTAGCTTACCTATTTTATGTGCATGATTATAAGGTTAAGAGAGGCGTAGTCTAAGTTGGTTGGTGCCATAGGATGCAACTTTTTCTAGATAGGTGAGGATATTGAACTGAGTTGGTTGGTGCCAAAGAAAGGATATCTGAATATAAGGTGACATGATAACGTAGATGACCTCTTGCATTGAGCTAAGAAGTTCCCCGACACATGCCAAATCTCATGAGAAGGGTCTTGGTGAGAGTGTGTGGCCCTAGTCCCCATCCATAGTTGATGATAGGACTGTTATCCCCATACCTCGGTCGTAACGCCCAGTTCGATTGTTGTCGTTGAGGCCTGTGTGAGACTTTCCAAAGGAGGCCGGTGCTATATCTTAATGTGTGTCTACCTAGATAGAGATTATCATGGTTAGACTCATGGGATCATGTTTGCATTTACATGACATCTTTACATTTCATTTGCACTTTATAATATACATGAGTTAAATACGTGATATATGATATTGTCAACTTCACTGAGTTCATTGGAACTCATCCCATATGGAAATTCTTCTTTTAGACTCTTATACAGGATATGAGGACACTTTACTCCCAAAGAAATCATCATTAGTGGAGTCCTAAGAGATACTAGTGTAACAACCCCGTAATTCTAACCCGGAATCCATATTGCAGGTATAAGTACTCGAAGGTCCAACTGGAATAAGTTGTGGAGTATCCGAATTGAAGTCCATGATCCAAAGCCTAAGCGCATGGATCTGAATTTCACTGATGAAGAACCTGCCTTATTGGGAATTCGAAGAAGAAACCGTAAAAACCCTGATGGACTGGGAAAGTGGATCACCAGTCAAAGTCAAGATGTATTTGAAGATTTCCAAATCGAGGTAAGAACTCCCCCACATGTTGTATAGGGTTAGGTTTGAGTTGGCAATCAACCCCTTGAGCAAAGCACCCAAGTACTGAAAAGTACTAGCTAGGGGGCAGTTGCTTAAGGCAGTTGATTGACCAATCAACCGCCCCAAGCGACTGCCTAGGTCTGCTTGCGAGGTTTAAACCCTATTTTGCCACAGTCTTCTATATATAGCCAATCTCAACCTTTTCACTTATTATTATATTCGGGATTACGGCTGAGGACGGTTAGGAGGCAAGGAACACGCGCTGGAAGGTGAGAGAAGCGTGATTTGCGAAGTAGATCCAATCCTTCTTCAGTTCTACGAATCAATTGGAGGTAAGTCGATCTAGCAACCTCTATATTCTTTCCTCATCTCTTTGAATGGTTTAGATCCATCCTCTTTAGATTGGTTGTGAATTTTTGTGATGGTTCTATTCCCCCATCAATGATTTTGATGAGATCATGTCCAAAAGCGGATCCTTGCATCCGAATAAAGGATAGATCTGATCAAAGGAGATGATGAGAATATTGAATTATTAGAATTTTTGGGTCTAGGTTTGTGCTTCTGTTGTAGGCTCCTTAAGAATGAAATTTGGATCTAGATCATCCAAAAATCGGATTAAAATTCAAGAGATCAAAAGTCAGAATTTCGGGCTTGGAAGTATTCTAGAATAGTGGAGGTCGCTTAGGTCGGTCACTTGACCAACCAACCGGCTGATCCATAGTGGCTAGATCAGTCCAATTGATGCTTTGTTTTGACTCTTGTCTTTAATGTACTTTTACAACTCTATTCTAGGTAATCTCAAGGTTCTTTGGACTTTCAAATTATGAGCTTTGATTGTATTTATAGTAGTGTATAAGCTTCTACAAGTAATGACACACTCTTATATATATGCAATGATATGCTCTATGATGAACTATTTGATTACTTACATGCATCACTTTTGATAAGTTGGTTTTAGGCATCTTATTTTAGACGATTATTTTACTATATTTCCATGTGTTTATAATTGTTTTATATCAATTCACCCTAATATGATATGAAAATGAATATGTTGCACCCTTTCCTTTAATTTCTATAATTTTGATGATTTTATATATTTCCTAACAAATTCTAATTAAGATTTATTATTTTTACATGTAGGAAATTATCAATCAAATTTGCAAGGGCATTATTGAAAAATTCTGTAAAGAGAGTCCTAATGGAACCAAACTGGATTTTATTCATCAAGTTATAGAGCACTTTAATAGCTTTCTGTTAAGAAATATAACCTATACACAACAGAATTGAAGCAAGAAATAAAAAAAGAACAAGACACAAGTATTTTACTTGGTTCGGTCCTTATGACCTACATCCAAGGATGAGTTGTAAACTCGTCATGACATGCATTCATCCAATAGTCAAGAGAAGGAGGTTACAACACTATGAAATCTACCCAACAAGAGCCCAAGCATGAGACAAGAAGAGGATAATCTAAACAAGAACGAAAGCACCTATTTACAGCAGCATTTCTATCCTCTCTTCAAAGCAACCGAATACACCATATGCAGGGATTCTCTCAAGCCTTCAGAAGCAAGCAAGCTTCAACAATCACACTTCAATAGCTCTTGAACCAGCAGCTTCAAGCACAAATAGAAAGCCTTTCGGCTTCTCTCGCAGACCAGAAAGAAAACGAGAACCAAAGGAGAGAGAGAAGAAGATGAGAGGGAAAGAATCGATGCCCTAAACCCCATATGCTAAAGCATATATACAAAGGACTGATAAGACAGAAATGCCCCTCAAACATATACATAAGACTCCCCTATCCTATTAAAGAGTAAAAGACAAGTATACCCTTACAATATACAACATTCTCCACCTTGACTCTACTATTTTGACGTTGCATGTACCTAAGAGTCAACACAAACCCATCAAATAAATATAAAAAAAAATGTAAAACAAACTATAGAGATAATAATTTTAACAAGTTTAAAGCAGACTTAAACTTATCAACAGGTACTACTTTGGTCATAATATCTGCAGGGTTGATAGAAGTATCTATCTTACACACATCAATAAGACCCTTAGAAATTATATCTCTAATAAAGTGCAGTTTTACATTAACATGCTTTGTTCTTTCATGAAACACACTGTTCCTAGCAAGACACAAAGCACTCTGGGAATCACAATAAACAAGAGAATGCAAATCATGAAAACCAAGCTCCCCTAGAAGCCCCTTAAGCCACATGCATTCCTTAACAGCCTCAGACAAGGCAATATACTCAGCCTCAGTGGTTGAAAGTGCCACCACATGTTGGAGTGTGGACTTCCAACTCACCAGATTCCCACCAATAGTAAACAAATACTCAGTTATGGATCTTCTTTTATCCAAATCAGAGTCACAATACCCAATAATGCTAAGCTTATTAACATAAGAATTATCATGAACAATCTTATAAGATGCAGAATTTTTCAGATATCTCAACAACCACATAACTGCATCCCAATGTGAATCACATGGCCTACTCATGTATCTACAAACAAGACGAACTGAATAAGCAATATCAGGCCTACAACAAACCATAGAATACATGAGACTACCAACATATTCTTGATATGGTCTATCAGTTACAGCAACATTAAAATCCATTCTAAGTTTGAAATGAGCACCAAGAGGAGTATTAACAGTTCTAATATTATCATGTCCAAACTTGACAAGTTTATGAAGATAACCAACTTGAGATAAGGTCAAAACACCACTAGGCCTATCCCTATGAATATCTATGCCAAGAATCCTTTTAGCAGTCCCTAAATCTTTCATTTCAAATTCAGATTTCAACATAGACTTAAATTTGCAAATCTGAAATTTATCATTTGATGCAATCAGCATGTCATCAACATAAAGCAAGAGATAAATGAAAGAATTAGGACTAAACTCATAATAATAAACACAATTATCATAATAGCTTCTCTTGTATCTATTCTTGAGCATGAATTCATCAAATCTCTTATACCATTGCCTAGGTGATTGTTTTAAGCCATACAAAGACCTTAACAACAAACAGACCTTAGTCTCACTCCCCTTAACAACAAAGCCCTCAGGCTAAACCATATATATTTGCTCATCCAACTTACCATTCAAGAATGCAGTTTGAACATCCAATTGTTCAAGTTCAAGATCAAAGAGAGCAGCAAGGGCAAGAAGAACTCTAATAGAAGTATGTTTCACAACAGGTGAAAATACTTCATTATAATCTATTCCCTCAACTTGAGAATATCCCTTAGCCACTAATCTTGCCTTATATCTAGGTTGTTCTACACCAGGAATACCAGCCTTAAATTTATAAACTCACTTACAACCAATTAGCTTCTTTCCTTTGGGTCTATCAACAAGAGTCCAAATATGATTTTTCATCAAAGCTTCCATTTCATCTTTCATGGCAACAAGCCAATGCTTGTTGTCCCCACATTCAAGAGACTCTTTATAAGTCCTAGGCTCACATCCCTCAAGTTGGTCAGCCACATTAAGAGCATAAGAAATCAGATTTGGACCAGAATTAGATTAACATATATTAGCATATCTAGAAGGCCTCTTAATCTTTCTTTTAGACCTATCTCTAGCCAATAAATAATTATCTAATGGATCCTCATCTTCAAGCTCTTCTTTAACCTCTAAAGAACCACTACCAGCTTCTAGATCATCATCCTCAACTTTAGGATCAGATTCATCAATCTTAGTTTCAGATTTATCCCCTAACTCCACCTCAAATATGGTCTTATCTAGGTCATGGGAGTTAGATCTAACACTAGATAAATCAACTTTCAGAAATTCAAGTTCATTGAACTTTATATCTCTACTAATTACGATCTTCTTTTCTTGTAAACACCAAAGCCTATATCCTTTAGCACCTAAAGGATACCCTAGGAAGACACACTTCCTACCCCTAGGCTCAAGCTTACCCTTGTTTTGGTGAACAAAACAAACACAACCAAATGGTTTTAACACATTGTAATCAGCATGTACATTACTCCACATAAAATCAAGTGTATCAAAGTCAATTGAGGAACAAGGAGATTTATTAATGACAATAAGCTGTACTAGTAGCTTCAGCCCAAAATTTCTTATTTAAGCCAGATTCAATCAACATGCACTTAACTCTATCCATGATTGTCCTATTCATCCTCTCAGCCACTCCATTCTCTGTGAGGAGTATATGTGCATGTCCTATGTCTAGTAATTCCATGTTCCTTACAAAAAATCAAAAACTTTTCATTCACAAATTCAAGACCATTATCAAAGACAGCTAATTTATCTATAAGAAAATACAGCCAAGTCTTTCTAGAGTAATCATCAATAATAGACAAGAAATATTGGGCACCTGAAAGAGACAAAGGTACATTTGGACTTCCCCACAAATCAGAATATATATATTCAAGGACATGAGTGGTCTTATATGAAGAATGAAGGAATTTAGTCTTATGAAGCTTACCCATAGCACATACATCACAAAAAGTCAAAGGGTTGAATTTCTTTAGGCTTATCTGGCCCCTTTTATACAAGTGTCCAAGCCCCTTACTACTTATGTGACCCAACCTTCTATGCCAAAGCTCCACCTCACTAAGAACCCCACTAGAGACTGATGCAGCCCCTAAAACCACACTTCCATTTAAGAAGTATAAACCATTCTTCAAATCAGCAATTAATACAACACTACTACCCCTCATAACTCTAAGAGAACCATCCCTAGAGGTGTAATGAAAACCCCTAGAATCAAGCTGACTTAAGGACAACAAGTTTCTCCTAAGTCTAGGCATATGTCTCACCTTTTCTAAATCTCTAACAGTCCCATCATTCAATCTTAGTCTAATAGATCCAATCCCCACAACATCACATGCATGATCATTTTCCATTAACACCTTACCACCTCTAATGGACTCAAAAGTGATAAACCACTCCCTTCTAAGAGTCATATGGAAAGTACAGCTTGAATCTAAGATCCAAGCATCATGATCACTACAAGGGGAAACAACAAGAGCATCACTAGTCACGTCAGCCACATGTGTAGCTTCCATCCTCTCATTTCCATCCTCATTTTGTTTCTTTTGAAGCCTCTCTCTACAATACTTTCTAATATGTCCTTCTTTCTTACAATAATAACGTATTTTTTTATTATTATTAAACTTTCCATTAAAATTCTGATTTATACTTGCATTACCATTCTTTGCAACAAACTTCTTCTTTTTCTTATTATTATTGAACTTCTTCTTAGTTTCATACACACTTCTATTTTCAGAATTAACATACAAACCCTCACTCACATGCTTTCCCTTCTTCTCAGTTTTCAACTCTATATGCCTGATTTTCAAAGCTTCCATTACATCATCAAGGGTTATAGACTTTCTACCATATTTAATAACATTCTTAACACCAACATGAGAATCAGACAAAGAATTCAATAATAGGACAGCAAGGGTATTATCAGATAATTCCTCATCTAAATTAGCCAAAGCACATGACAATTTATAAAATTCTCTACATTATCAGTTAGAGTCTTAGAAGCATCCATTTTGAAACTAAACAGTTGTTCTTTCAATAAAGTAACATTAGGAACAGATGCAGCCATAAAAAGTTGTTCAAGTTTAAGCCAAACCTGGGTTGCAGTCTTACAATCTCTTACCCTTCTTATAACAGTGTTACTCAAGTGCAAAATTATAGTGCTATAGCACAGATCTTGCATATCTTTCCTTTCTTCTTCAGTCATAGACAAAGAGACCTCTCTATCAGTCTTTAAAGCCTTATGGCATCTATTTTGAACTAGAATTGCATGCATTCTGTTCTTCCATACCATAAAGTCTCCCTTACCATCAAATTTCTCCAACTCATACCGGGTTGGGGCTATGAGAAAATAATAAAGTATATTCAGTCAGATTATATCTAACTAATTAAATCAGTAACACAAAATATTATCTACTTAACCAATTTCAGAATTTAAACAAACAATTTCTGAAATTAATAGTATGATAATATCAGAATTGGATCAAGAGAACAAGTAACAGATTACTAATGTATCACAGATTATAAATCTCCAATAATAATAACCAAGAACTGTTAACAGAAAGCAATAAATAAAAAATCAAATTTCAAACTATATGCAACTTATAATTAGAAAATTAAAATATGATTAATTTCAGATTATAAACATGAATCAAACATCTATTTCATACATCCAATCTGTTTAGCATAAAAGCCCCCAAACCACTTTGAAGAAACCCTAAGGGCCGAACTAGTCTACAAGTCAGACAGCCAAATTTGATCTCAAATTTAATCAATAAACAAGGGAATTTTTATGCAAACTATACCAATTACACATATATACAAAAGCCCTCAATCAATTTGAGTAAAACCCTAAGTTAGGGTTTCGATCAAAAAACAAGGTTTACCAGAAATTGTAACCGAAGCTAAAGATGTTTAAGAATTAATCAACAAAACAGCATATAGTATTTTGGAGCTAACAGAACCACATACTAACAGAGTATTATAGGTTAATCAAACAACAACAACAACAACAACAATAAGCCTTGTCCCAACTAAATGGGGTCGGCTACATGGATTCTTGCCCTCCAATCAGTTCTGTTCGAGGCCATGCTAGATACAAGGCCTAAGCTATACATATCCTTTCTCACCACTTCTCCTAAGGTTATCTTAGGTCTACCCCTAGCTCTTCTAGTTCCTTCAATATGGATTATATCACTTCTCCGTACAGGAGCATTTATAGGTCTCCGTTGAACGTGGTCGTGCCACCTCAAACGACTTTCTCTAAGCTTATCACTTATGGGAGCAACTCCCAGCCCAACTCTAATATGATCGTTTCTTATCTTATCCATCCTAGTTTTTCCACTCATCCATCTTAGCATCCTCATTTCTGCTACACTGAGTTTATCTATATGATTCTTTTTAACAGCCCAACACTCTGCATCGTACATCATAGCTGGTCGAACAACGGTCCTATAAAATTTTCCTTTAAGCTTTAATGGAATACGCCGATCACATAAGACCCCGGACGCACCTCTCCACTTCATCCACCCTATTTTAATTCTTTGGGAAACCTCATCTTCCAAATCACCTCTTTTACTTATGATTGAACCTAGGTACCTAAAACAATCACTCTGAGAAATCTCTTTATCGTCAAGTATCACCACCTCATCATTTGGCCGATCATGACTAAAGTTACAAACTAAATATTCTGTCTTCAATCTACTAAGTTTAAAGCCTTTTGATTCCAAAGCTAATCTCCATGATTCTAATTTGGTATTAATCCCCACTTGGGTCTCATCAATCAACACAATATCATCCGCAAAAAGCATACACCTGGGGACCTCATCTTGAATGTATTTGGTAATTCATCCATTACCAGTGCAAATAGATATGGGCTTAAAGTTGACCCTTGATGTAGTGCAACTGTTATTGGGAATTCATTACTTTGTCCCCCCATTGTTCTAACACTAGTCACCGAACCATCATACATATCCTTAACTATATCTATATATTTACTTGCAACACTTCTTTTCTCTAGTACTTGCCAAATTAACGCTCTAGGGACTCTATCATAAGCTTTTTCTAGGTTAATAAATACCATATGAAGATCTTTCCTACATTCTCTATACCTTTCCATAAGTCTCCTAATTAAGTAAATAGCCTTCGTTGTAGATCTTCCTGGCATAAACCCAAATTGGTTCTCCGTAACTGTAGTTAAGTGTCTCAAACGGGTTTCAATTATTCTCTCCCATAATTTCATCGTATGGCTCATCCATTTAATGCCCCTATAGTTATTACAACTTTGAATATCTCCTTTATTTTTGTAAATTGGAACCACAACACTTCTCCTCCAATCATCTGGCATTTTCCCTGTGCTCATAATCTTATTAAACAACTTAGTCAACCAAACTAGTCCATGGGTTCCTAAGCTCTTCCATACTTCAATTGGGATTTCATCAGGACCTTGTGTCTTTCCGAGTTTCATCCTCCTTAAAGCTTCTTTTACTTCGGACATCGAAATTCTACGTATATAAGTTCGGACCTTGGTGCCTTGGTGAAAAGTGTAATCGTCCGAAACATAAGTGCTTGCAGAATACTCATTTAGTAAACTAGAGAAATAGGTTTCCCATCTTTTCTTAATATCCTCCTCACAAACTAATACTTTACCATCTCCATTTTTAATACATCTAACATGGTCAAGATCTCTACTCTTCCTATCCCTCATCTTAGCTATCTTATAAATAGATTTTCCCCCTTCCTTTGTGCCCAATTTATTATACAACTCTTCATATTTCCTTTCCCTTGCTTTTCCTGCAATTTTCTTAGCTTCATTTCTATCAAACCTATACCTATGAAGATCCTCAACATCTTTAGTTCTTTGCCATGCCTTAAAACTAGCTTTTTTATTCCTAATGGCAACTTGAACCTCACTATCCCACCACCACGTCTCTCTATAAGAATGAGTCTTTCCTTTTGATTCACCTAGAACATCTTTAGCCACCTTCTTAATATACATAGCCATCTCATTCCACATTGCATTGGTATCCCCTTTAAAATCCCATTTTCCTTGTTTGACTACTTCATTAATGAAGGATTTAGAGTACTCTCCTTTCAAATTCCACCATCTTATTCTGGGATAGTTTACCTTGGACCTTTTATGTGTTCTTGGGACTAAGCACATATCCAAAACCACAAGTCTATGTTGTGCAGTTAAGCTTTCCCCCGGTATCACCTTGCAATCCTTGCACAACAATCTATCAGTCCTTCTAGTTAGGAAGAAATCTATTTGGCTTCTATGTTGTCCACTTTTGAAAGTAATTAAATGTTCATCTCTCTTTTTGAAGTAAGTATTTAATATAGATAGATCAAAAGCAGTAGCAAAATCCAAAATTGAAATCCCCTCCTCATTCCTTTCTCCAAAACCATATCCTCCATGAACACTCTCATATCCTCTTTGATCTTTTCCAATATGTCCATTTAAATCACCTCCTATGATAATCTTTTCTCCTTGACGAATTCCTTGCATTAATCCATCCATACTTTCCCAAAATTCTAGCTTTAGACTTTCATCTAATCCTACTTGAGGTGCATATGCACAAATTATATTTATGCATTCTTTCTCCATTACCAGCTTGATAGAAATAATCCTATCACCCACTCTTTTAACATCCACCACATTATTTTTTAAATCTTTATCCACTATTATACCCACTCCATTTTTATTTGTTTTATCCCCAGTATACCAAAGTTTAAAGTCATCCAACTCTTTGGCTTTTTTACCCCTCCATCTAGTCTCTTGGATGCAAGCTACATTAATCCTTCTTCTCCTCATAACATCAATCAATTCTAAGCTCTTACCAGTTAAAGATCCTATGTTCCAAGATGCCAATCTAATCCTACGCTTATGGACTAGCTTCTTTACCAGCACTCATCCACGGCGTGGGAATCCTTGCCTACTTATCACCACATCCGGGCGCCGATGCGACGCGTCGCTTACAGGGGACGCCCAAGCTAACCCTTGCCCACTTATCACTACACCCGGGCCATAGTGTAGCGCGTCGCTTCTTTTGTCCGGGAACGCCCTAGCATAGCTTTTATCATATAAGGTCGAATCCATGAAAAAAGGTTTGGCTAGATTTTTTCCGGTGCCGGCTGCCGACCTGACGCACCAACCCTCCTCCTTTACCCGGGCTTGGGACCGGCAGCAAAACACTGGCGGAGTTAATCAAGAATTAACAAATCCAGCCAAGAACCGAATCAACGCTCTGATGTCAAAACTGTTAAGAAATATAACCTATACACAGCGGAATTGAAGCAAGAAATAAAGAAAGAACTAGACACAAGTATTTTACTTGGTTCGGTCCTTTAAGACCTACATCCAAGGATGAGTTGTGAACTCATCATGACATGCAATCATCCAATAGTCAAGAGAAGGAGGTTACAGCACTATGAAATCTACCCAACAAGAGCCCAAGCATAAGACAAGAAGAGGATAATCTAAACAAGAACAAAAGCACATGTTTACAGCAGCGTTTCTATCCTCTCTTCAAGGCAACCGAATACACCATATGCAGGGATTCTCTCAAGCCTTCAGAAGCAAGCAAGCTTCAACATTCATACTTCAATAGCTCTTGAGCCAGTAGCTTCAAGCACAAACAACAAGCCTTTCGGCTTCTCTCGCAGACCAGATAGAAAACGAGAACCAGGAGAGAGAGAGAGAAGATGAGAGGGAAAAGAATCGATCCCCTAAACCCCATATGCTCCTAAAGCATATATATACAAAGGACTGATAAGACAGAAATGCCCCTCAAACATATACATAAGACTCCCATGTCCTATTAAATAGTAAAAGACAAGTATACCCTTACAATATACAACACTTTCTCAAGTCAAAAACATGAAGAGAATGAGTCATTGCATACTTCTATATTTTATTTCCTATTTAGACTTGATCAAAGAAGGAAAAGGAGGAAAAAGAATCATATTCAAAGAAAGAAGACAGAAAAATCCCGTTTTTGAGTGTCTCTGTCCAGTTTTGATCAAGCCCTTCATCGGATGGTCATCTAGTGTCCGATCGAGCTGAATTTTGGAAGAGAGCTTTATGACTTCTTGGTCTTCAAATCCAACGGTGGGATTATGCATTGGAGATCTCCAAGTTAGTCCGATTTGTACATCAAAACACTCCTTGGTTAAGTCAAGATAGGAACTCGAGTTTGATTCAAACTCTAAGTTTAATTAATCTATAAAAGAAGAGCAAACTCCAGGAAGAGGTAGAATGTTTCTGGGAGCTTTGGAAGAGCATAGAGAACCTTCTTGGAGCTTTGGAAGACTGTAGAGGACGAATTTTGTGATGTTTTTAATTTCTAGTATGAACTAATTTAATTTTTCTAGGGATCAGATGTAGCCTATCTTTGAATTTCCACTCTTGAATTCATTAATATAATTTTGAATATTGTTTCCTTTGATTGAATTTTTACTTCTATTCTTCATGATTTTGATTAATTGGCCACTAATCAACTGATTTGTTAATCATAATGAACTAAGAGGGGATTTATGTGTTTAGTTCATTGGAGTAACTACCATGAATTACATGTAGGATAGAGATATACTTACATGGTTTATGTAGTTGTTACATGAGAATTCATAAAATTTAATGATTTCTTAGTTGTTTTAACCCACATAGAAATATAGTGGGTTAGCAATTGAGAGAATTTTTATAGGTACTCGAGAGAGACTAGTAGATAGCGAAAGGAATCTCGACTATCAATCATAAAAATATTTATCAAATTATAAAGAGGGACCAAAGGGTGGGAATGCTTAGTTATGGTGAAATCTGACCCCTACGTTTTTAGCTATTAATAAATCTCAATTTAAATTTCAATTTGTATTATAGTCTAGAATAATTCACTTCCTCATTATTTGTTCGAATAAAATTGGTATAATTAATTTGGTATTTAATCTATAGTTCTCGAGAGAACAATCTTTTATCATTATATTACTTGTTACGACAACGTACACTTGCATTATTATTTTTCACAACAACTTTTCTTATAACTTGCTGTAGTAGTATGACTCAATGATTAATAGTTGAATATATACTATGAATAATGTTTAAATGTATTTCCATTACTTTGTGATATAGAATTAATAACATATAATGATTGGTGATGTGATGTAACTATGGTGGAGGGTATCCATATTGGATATCCATTATTTGGGATATCAAGGGCTGTGATATGAGACACTATCTATAGATACCCCCAGCACTATCATGGTTGCTAGATGATATACCTAGGAAGTCTAGATTGCATAGCTAGGTACCCATACATGCTACTACCCTTTCGGTAGGGGAATTGAAGCCGAATGATCCGTGATAATAGTGATGTGACTCTGTTTCATCTTACAGCGATAATCAGTTGGACGGAGATTCAAGTGGTCCACTGTTAATCATGCATTTGGAGCACTATCTTGTGGGTTATATGGAATGTTCAGAATCATTTCCTTTTCCGTGGCACCAACCGAAGTCTAATTTCTTCTAAGGGAATCCTTTCTAAGCTTTTAGCTGACACTAATTATGTTTCTTCCTCAGATGTGCAGGTTGGGAGGCAACAACACAACTTGGAGGCTATGTGGTGGCTAGATTCATGGCATGTTTGGGTGTTCCAGCATTAGTGTTAGAATTTGAAGCTATCAAGGATTCCATTTACCTAGCTATGTCATATAATCTCTCCGGCATTGCAATCCTTTCTGATTGTAAGGTTGTATGGGCACATTCAATCACTAGATTGGGTTAGCAATAACGTTTTGGGAGAAATGATTAGATCTTTCAATTATTTTGATGTTAATCAATTTTTGTTATGTGAACAGGTTAAACAAATACCATGCACTATGCAGATTTTCTTGCTAGACGATTTAGGATGTTTCGATTGAGTCATGTATGCCGGCAGCCCCCACCTCCTTTTCTTGTAGCTGCAGGTTTTAATGCCTTTAGAGTTTGTTTGGAGAGCCTAATAACACTTTGAACCCCCCCCCCCCCAAAAAAAAAAAAAAACCAAAAAAAAAAAAGCACAAGTAGTTCTACATGAAGACTAAAATCAGTAAAATCACTTTATATTATTAAGCATATTTTAATCAGCCATGTCTTTTCTTTTCTTTTTTTCTTTTTCTTTTTCGTTTTCTTTTGGTAATAATCAAATTTATTCATTAAGAGTGGGAACTGAGGCCAAGTAAAGCTCTAACTGTCACAAAGAGGAACTTGGCCATTCCCTTAAGGATCAAGCTCGAAATCAAGAGGGCCATCCTAGCTAGGTGAGAAAATTAAACAATAGAAAAGCAATTCTTCCTAAGTAAATCCAAATACTATATTGAGCAAATTACATTTACACTTCCTATAGTTGCAAACAATTATGTTTGCACCCTAGAATTTATTTTATTACATTTACACCTGCTTATGTTTTGAAGTATATAAGAATCTCACCCCTATTGTTAGAATAATAGGGTTAAATGAGAATCAATGTGCTATATTGTTGAAATTCCAATATCACCCCTCTTTATTTCAAACCCTAAAAAAAATAAAAAAAGATAAAAAGAAGAAAACACAAAGCCTTTGCTACTCCGCTTTAAGTCAAGTATTCTTAATGTTGAGGATGCTCACAAAATAAACAAGTGTTGCAGCACTTAGAATCTCAAGAACGACAGCTTAGACAGGACATACAATGTCATTATGGTTTGCCACTCTCCTCCAGACCGTTAGCATCATACTCCACTGAAAAAATCCTTCTGGAAACTCATAAGAAAATCCTCAACCAAATTCAACTCAAATGGAAACAAAAATCTCGCATCCAGTGGAACACATGTGGTGACCGCAATACTCGGTTCTTCCATCTGTCTACTTTGAAGTACAGATCTAGGAACCACATCCGTACGCTTACACATTAGGGTCTATGTCTCAATGATCCACATCACATCTCCCACTCCTTCCAGCAGCACTATCAATAGTTATTCACCACAAACCACACAACATGTCCTGACAGTTATTTTTTTCCAGTTAAGGATCAGGTTTCCAGTGCGGATAAATCTTTCTTACTTCAACCTGTTATAGAAGCAACGATTAAAGAGGCTATCTTTGGATCTAAGGGACTTAAATCCCCAGAATCGGATGGTTTTCTAGGTATTTTTTACCAACATTCATGGGAGCATATTTCTGATGAGGTTTGACTTATGGTTAATTAATTCTTCACTAGCACACATCTCCATCCAGAGGTTAACCATACATTCATTACCCTGATCCCGAAAGTTGACACTCCAGATACCGTAGGAGATTTCCGTCCTATCAGTTTGTGTAACACAACATACAAAATTATCTCAAAAATTTTGGTGAACAAGTTGAAACAGATCATGCCACACCTTATTTCCTTCTAGCATAATGGTTTTGTCAAAGGCAGGCATATTTAGGATAATATACTTATTGCACACGAATTGATGCATAAAATCCACTCTCATAAGAAGCGGAAGAAAGGTCTAATGGTAGTCAAGCTGGATATGAGCAAAGCCTATGACCGCCTAGAATGGAATTTTGTCACCTCTGCTTTGAAAAGCTTTGGCTTTCCTCCTAGGTGGATTGAGTGGGTCATGAAGTGCATTGCCTCCACCCAGCTCTCAGTTTTAGTTAATGGGTCTCCCATGCCGCCCTTTACCCCATCACCGGGCCTCAGGCAAGGAGATACCTTATCTTCATATCTCTTTGTGCTCTGTGTGAAAGTTCTGACCTCCCATCTAGAAGTGGCCTTGCAACACAAAAAACTCAGAGTAATACAGCTTTCGCGAGGCGGGGAAAGACTATCACATCTCGCTTTCCTTGATGACTTAATTATGTTTGGTCAGGCTACCAAATTAGAAGCCAGAACCTTCCACCGACTCCTAGAGGAATATTGTCTATATTCAGGTCAACAACTCAACATCCATAAAACACGAGCACACTATAGTCCGAGTATCACCCCAGGCATGAAGCATACATTATCATCTCACTTCCACAGCACACCCACAACGGAGCTTGACATCTATCATGGGGTTCCTCTTATTTCTGGTAAGCTTAAGAAAAAGCACTGCGACTCATTTTTGTTCAGGGTAAATAACAGACTTCAACACTAAAGGGCAAAATACTTCTCTTACGCAGGGAAAAAGAGGCATGCACACACCATCTCCTTGGACTCAATTTGTCGCTCGACTAGAGAAGTTGGCCTCAACCTCAAAAACAATTGTTGTTTTTAACCTCGGTCTTCTAACTCGGAAGGCATGGGAACTCCTTAACCCCACTAACTCTATATGGGGTAGATTGATGAAACATAAGTATTTCAAGCATGTCTCCTTTCTGAATGCTCCCTCCCCCACTTCTACTTCGTGGGACTGGACATCACTGATTAAAGCAAGAGATCTATTACGTCAAGGCCTTTTTCTCCAGATTGGGGATGGTTCCCAAGCAAGTCCCTAGAACCTCAACTGGGTCCCGAATCACCCCCAGGATCTAAGATGCTTTTCGGCAGCTTATCTTCCCCTTAAAGTTGCAGAATTCATTAACTTTGAGACATCTTCCTGACGTAGGGACAAAGTTCTGGATTGTTGGCCCGCCGACATCGCTGCCAACATTCTCAGCTCCCCCTCCCCCTTTACCCCATTGTAGATCGTCTAATCAGGAAACCCACTTCAATAGGCTAGTTCACTGTCAATTCGGCTTACAAGTTGGCAACATCATCTCCTTCTCCCCCTACCCCTTTACCGACCTTTAACTGGATTTAGCTTTGGTATCTCCCCCTCCCACCTAGGATATTTTTTTCTCATGGAAGACTATTCTGGGCAAATTACCTACTACGGAATTGTTGTTTGCAAAATGTTGTATTGTCCCATCCCAATGTAGTTTCTACGGTCACCCTACTTTTTCAGCACAACACATCTTTACTCTATGCCCTTTTACCATCCACCTATGGCACACCATTCACCTCCATCGATGGGATCCTTCACACACTTTCTGCCCCCAACTTCAAGCACTTGTCACCTAGTCCGCTCAATCATCACCTCATAGACAGCAAAACATCCACACCCTTATTGCACTTTGGGCTCTTTGGGGATACTATAATACAGTTACCCACTCACCCCAACCCCCAATGCAACAGGAAGCCATGCAGCACTTACAACAAGCAATAATTGAGTTCTCCCCCCCCCCCCCCCACTACACCCCTTAGCAAAGAACCACTACTTATCAAGTGGGAACCTCCAATACCAGGCTAGGTCAAACTCAACATGGACAGCTCCTCCTATTCGGATCCAAAACGTTCGGGGATTGGCTGTCTAGCACGTGACTCTAATCACCATGTGGTGTTTGCTTTTGGGCAAGGAATAGGCTGTCAGGACTCTCTTATTGCTAAAACACAAGCTATTCGACGTGGACTCAGTCTCGCCCTTGACTTATAGATCTCCCATGTCCACGTGGAAAGTGACAATCAATCGCTTGTACTCTCTCTTACACATCCAACATCCTGTCGAAGCTGGAAAATCTCACACCTACTTATAGATATCCTCAGGGTCGTGACATCCTTCACTAAATGTTCATTTTCATACATCCCCCGTGAAGCGAACTTTGCTCGACGGATTAGCCAAATCAGCGGCCCTCTCTCAAGATTGGTTCGTGTAACACTACTCCCCACTCACCTTTTTGTCTTGGATTCTGCTCTTTGACTCTTTAATGTGTAAGATCCCACATCGTTCAATTAATTAAATAAACTCTTCATTTCCCACCAAAAAAAAAAAAAAAAAAAAAGGATGCTCACGGTAACTCATGCTATGGATTGTAAATTTTTTATTATTTTATTAAAAGTATTATAACTGCATCTCTATCCAAAAAAAATATATTCTTTTTCCAAGCAATTTCTCAAAAAGTCGATTCAACCTAAAAGTTGACTGAATTTTGTGCATATATATATATATATATATATATATATATATATATATATATATATAAATATATATATATATATATATATATATATATATATATATAAAATAAGGATTGAGATCGTTAGGAATTGTGTGTCTTATAAGTCTGTTCTAGACCTCTTCTTCTTCTACCAGTCTCTTGAACTTCTTCAAACCAGACTCATGTTAAGGACTGATAGGAACGAAACCTGGTTTCATACTTTCTAATAGGTCCTGCCAAGGGGAAACCTTTGGACAGCAGAAATACATCAGCTAGCATATGCTATGTGGAGTGTAACACTGTAAGTGGTCCTTCCAGGAAGAGTTTCGACTATTCAGTTACGAAGTCTGTGACTTGGTTGTATTCTTGGTGACGGGACAGGAAGGTTGGTAATTTGGACAGCTGGATCACAAAACCCCTGACCTTCAAAATATTTTGAGGGTTAAAAAAAAAAAAATCACGTGATCAACGGTGAGGAGATTAAACGATTTGTTCGCTCCCGCCCGTGTGTGGCTCTCGCATACGCGCTATGTCACCCACGCACTTATAATGGTATCAGAGCGTGGTTTCATGCATCCATCTTGCATCCGAATATTATGTAAGGAACGTTTTCTCTTAATACCAAATTCTGAAGTTATGGTTCAATTTCTATAGAATGCATCCCCTAGCCCAAAAGGAAAGTCTATTATCTGAACTTCGTAGAGCGAGCTTGGCTATAAGTCTCAGTTCTGATAATTAGATGGAGCCCTGTAGGCTTTGTGTTTTGCGCAAAACGAAATTTACCATACAATACCAGTAATGACCACGAGAAAACCACTCCTTCGATATCTTTGCATTCATATAGTATAACTTTGCATCAGGCCAAGATAAGTAAGTCTTAACTACAAAGGTAGTACTGAGTAGGATATACAACTTTATTGATCACTCGCTGTATCCAGTTTTAATATTCATTGTTCACTATTCACAAGTACTATTCATTTTACTATTCACTTGCCACTAGTAAGTTTACTTTTCTGAATTCTAGTTAATTTTTCTTACTGTCTTTATAAACTTTATATAATGAAAGAAGTAGTAGATAAATTTTCTGTTTATATTCATCTTTTGCATAATTATAATAATTTTTCACAAATAAAAGAAGTATTTTGTAGTTTACTTGAATATTACAAAACAATTGTGAATATTATAGAACTTCCACAACCATATGTTGAACAAGGATTAACTCTTCCTATAGAAATTCGTGAACTTATCTTTGATAAGTTAGCATCTTCTATTAAACCAACCAATACTATCGTACAAAAGGAACAATTAAGAAATAAGTTTAAAAATCAAAGACAAAAATATGTGATATATTTAGCAGTAAAACATTTTGACAAAAAAGAAACAGAATTACCTTGGTATGACCTTATAAATGGAATAAATATAAAAGTCCCACATCAATGGGATTTGATTCTTATACATACGAATTACTCATGTCTGAAACTCTAGAAATAAAAAAACATGAACTTAAAATAGAAATTTTACACCAAAGGAATATTGGTGAACTTGTTTATATAAGAACAAAAATTCAACAAAATTATAACAGAATCCATAATATTATGAATAAAGATCAAGTAGTAATAAGTAAAAAAGATAGAAAACATTTGAATAAAATTGAAAGAAATAATCATAGATTATTTGAACAAATTAGGAATTTTATAAAAATTTATGGAAATATTAAACAATATATGGAGCCTAAACATAATGAATTAAATACAGCAATTTATATTGAAGATAGTGATAATTACGAATTAGAATAATTATGCAAAAACTAGTAGAAACATACACAGTATATATATCTGCTTTACAACATAGTCAAACAAATAACGGAAAGAAAATAGCTTTTTGTAGCTTATTAGAATATTTTAAACATGCAGTAAATATTATTGAACTCCCTGAAGAAACTATTATTCAAGGAATAACTTTACCCAGTGAAATAAGAGAACTTATATTTGATAAATTAGCGTCATCCATAGAATCCATAAATTCAAATTTATTATCACAATTTACACAATTAAAAGAAGACACAAGATCAAAGAGACAAAAATATTGTATACATAGGTTTTCGAATTATTTCAATCAACCTGACGAAGAACTCCATTGGTATAAAAATATAGAAAATATGAAAATGAAACTAGCTATATCTTACGGATATGAACCATTTGATAGAAGTTTAACTTTAATCAAAACAATAAATATAAAAACTCAAGAAATGAAAATAGAAATCCAAAAACAAAAAGATATAAGTGATGAGGTAGTAATATTAAAACAACAAATCAGAAATAGTTATGATAGTATATATAGATTAACTGCTCCAAGATATTTAGGCCCACAAGGCCTTACCCTAGAAGAAAGAGAACTTCTAAAAGAATTTAGACAACAAAATAATGAATTATTTGAAAAAATTGGAATATTATTAAAACAATTTGAACAAATAATTAGAGTAAATGAAGAAAATGACAGCTTATTTGAAAATTATCATAACTCAGGAGAATATTACTAAATGATCAAGAAAATAAAAATATAAAAATGAACTAATAATACTTAGACAAAATCAAGATTACACAAAAAGTGAATTAGAACAAATTATGTTTGTAACAAATCAATTAAAATTACAACAATTACCAACAAGTGAAGATATACATAAACTAATATTTTTCTTTGAACAAGAGCAAAATAGACATATAAAGTATAAAGAAATATTTAATTTATTAAACGAAAGATGTGATAAAGTAAATATTAGATGTGATCAAATAATGGAAAAATTAGAATATTTAGAAAAGATAATTAAACAAATAGGATATTAGACTATGGAAGACAACCTTATATATCAACAAATTTTACAACAAGCCAAAGAATATCACCCGAAACCAGAAGGCTTATCAAAATATGATCCAGGACAACCTACTGATAAAATTCTCCTTAAACAAAATAATGTAATTATACTATTACATTTAAAACTTCTAAATAACATAGAACAATTACACAAAGATTTACTTTTATTACAGGATTTAATACCAAAGAAAACTACAGTAAATGATATATTATTTCACATGGAAAATCTAAATATTAACAAGACAACAGGAATAGAAAGACTCAAACAACCAAAACCCCTAGCTAAATTTTACGTGCAAAAATCATGAGTAAAATGATAAGAAAATTTTAGAAGAAAAAATTTTCTAATAGACAGCTAGTAGGACAGTCCTCCAAAACTTCAGAAAGCCCACAAGAAAATAAAATAACAGAAATTGTAGATATAAATGAAAATATATAAATATTTAGGAATAATGCTTTAAATCTATTAAACCCTAAAACCTTATATAATACAGCAAACTTCCCAAGAGATACCGTATTTATAAGACATAAAAACAAAGAAATTGTAAGTTGTTTAGAAGGACAAACCATCAGATTACCAATGGTGGACAAAGAATTAAAGATATTATTAAAACCAAAGCATATTAAATTAATACACACTGGAATATTTGTAGTTGGAATAAAATCCCTTACTCGAAAACACTTAGGCACTAAAGCCCTGGTAACAATATATGATTCTAGATGGAAAAACACAAATTCAATAATACAATTAATGGAAATAGATATGAACAATAATGTAGGATTAGTATTCTTCACCCCTGATATGTTAATCGATAAAGAAGCTTTTATAAATAATATACAGATAGGAATACAAACTAAAGGATATGAATGATTTACAGGAAACAATCTTATAATTTGTACAGGATTTTTAGGAGCTGGAATACAAAATTCAACCACTAATTATAAAATAAATATAAAAGACATAGTAGAAAGTATGGCTAGTAAAGGAGTAAAAGCTATAACACCCCCTAAAATAGACTCTTTTGAATATGCAGGATTACCATGGAATATTTCTCAAATAGTGCAAAACGATACACAAACGACAATAACTCCATCTGATCACTCAATGTATCAGACTGCTAAAGGAGAGACATTAATAAAATTCACAAATTATACAACCCTAACCCAACCTAAGACAGACACTGATACTGAATCAATTAGTGACTAAACAAAACAAAATGGATATCAAAAGTACCTTAAAAGAAATACACCAATCAATCGATAAACAAATAATATAGCAATAATTACCAAATTAGTAGAAGAACAATGTAAAAAGGATAAGTTAGAACAAGAAAATAAACTAAAGACTATAGAAAACCAGAAAGAACTTGTTATAACACCCGATACAAATACTACCTATGAATCTGACATAGAATTCGAATCAGAAATAACAAATATTATTAATACCGAATATGTTATAGATCCAGAACGTGAGTATATACAAGAAATTATAGATAATATAAATAATGAATATATGGAACCACAAGAATCTAGAGCTAGTGCTTCAAATCAACCTCACAATACTCACATACGAGATACAACAATGAGTACTGAAAATGGATCATCAGGAATGAATATACCTAGACCATCTGCACAACAAAAAGATATATTTTGGTTACCGGGAAATGCCAACAATTTTAATTATAATACACAATGGAAATCTAGAGGACAAAGATACCCTACAGATGAACCGATAATACTCCAGAATCATGAACAAGGAGCTATATTAAATATAACACATCATGATCCACAAAAATGGAATACTGTTATATCTATTTGGAAACAACGAGTTACTAACGATATTTATAAAAATTTTAATGTAGAAAATTTAACAACAGAAGAATTATTTGCTAGATTATAAACATATTTGGGTGACTCAGTTAAAGTGATATGGGAAAAATTTAAACAAGAATATCAACCCACATATCAATATTTAATAAATCTAGGAAATAATCCATTCAATTTCTTAAATTATGTAGGACAATTAGTCACTGGAAAAGACCCAAATCTAGGAAACACTACAGAACAGGCTGATGCCCTAAAAACATTAGAACAAATGTCTTTAACAGATTATCGATATATTAAACAATTTTGTAATGATTACATGTATTATGGAATAAAATCTGGATTATATTTTAATAAAGAAATAAGTGACAAGCTATTTTTAAAATTACCCGGAATATTAGGACAACAAATACTCGAAGCTTGGAATAATTTTTTAAAAACACAAGGCTGAGCATATAACTAAAGCAGATATGCACGGCCTCGGTATAAAAGTACAATTTATAATGGAAACACTCAAAGCTAAATGTGCAAACCAATTAGCACAAAAACAATTAAAGGGAGATAATAGCTATTGCGATATAATGTATGTCCCACAACAATACAATAGAAATATACCCTTCTATAGAAAACAAGCTAAACAAAATAGAAATTACCAAAATTCGAAATACAATACAAATTCCACTAAAGGCCAAAATAGCTATAAGAGTAAACCTCGAAAAACAAATTCAAATTACTCTATCCGAAAATCCACAGTTAGAAAACCATTTTCATCTCAAGATAAACATGTTAGAAGATATGACCCTAGAAGGACATATAAACAACAATTAAAGTGTTATACATGCGGCAATACAGGACATTTTAGTAATAATTGCCCAAATTTACAAAATACATATACTCAGAATGCTTATTTAGTACAAAATACAAATCAAGCGTTATTAAAAATTGACAAAGATGTTTCAGATACAGAAAACATTTATATTATAATTACTATACATGATAGGGAAGATAGTACAAGAAGATCTTGAACAAAAACCAATAGAAGATTATTCCACAACATCAATTTAAACCATATTTATTAAATGCCAAGTTGTTCTCACAATTGGATAAACAACAAAGGCAACCTACAAATAGGATGTCTCTACTGTGGCTTTTGGCCATCTTTACAAAACAGGTATCAATGTAACAAATGTTATAAAGAAACCTGTAAATCTTGCCTTACTGGCAAAACCTCTCCATTTTTACGAACACCCGAATATTTAAATATAACTCTTCTCTCACCTACCTCAACCCAAAATGCACCAGTTATACAGACTCCAACTGCACCTTCTGATCTTCGATTAACACAAATTGAATCAAATAATGCACAACTTCAAACTCGCGTTTCAACCCTCGAATATGATATAGTCACTATTAAATCTGATATTCAAACCATGCACACAACCCTACATACTTTAACATCACAGGTCCAATATATTACGGAATTATTACAATTAAAACAACATTCTCAATCACCGCCTAACGAGCTATATAACACTGAATATTCCACAAACTCTGACCCCGCTTCCTTTCCTACTTTCCAATGTTCACCTCAACCAACTTTACATACTCTTTTGGTCAAAGTCAAACTAACAATTCTTTCCACTAACAAAGAGATGTTTCTTATCGCCCATGTTGACACAGGATGTACAAAAACCTCCTTTCTTCCCATTTTATCTCTGAAAATGATACTCAGCCCATATCTGACCCACAAACCACGATCAGTTATGGTATTGATAATATTCCACATATATATACTCATCAACTCAAACCTTCCACAATTACTTTTCACAACCATTGTAAACAATATTCTCTTTCCTACCCCCTTGACACCGTTTATATCAAAATCGACATGCCCCCTTCTATCGATATGCTTTTAGGCTTAAATTTCCTTTTAAATCACAATGCGGGTCTTCTAATCACCAAAGAGGCCCTTCTTCTCTTTGATGGTTCTACCCTTACACCCACGGTTTCTACCAATGAATATCGCGCGTCACGCCGTCGCATCACCCAATCAGAGTCCGCAACTTCGCGTGGTGGTATCATTAAGCTAACTTCCAAAACTCAAAAACAAAACCCATTAACATTTCTTCAAATACATGCGCCTGTACACGGAATCAATGTGGATTACCTCCACTTCAATTACAATATAATGAGCATACTGCAGAAACTTCTGAAAAAGGAACAATGAATGACTTCTGCATAATAGAACCTGAACATTTTGAACATCTGATTACAGGAAAATCTTTATACTATAGTCTTGACTCAAACAATGAAATCCAACAGATAATTAGAAATTTAGAAAAACTAGAAATCATAGCAAATGACAATCCACTTAAACATTGGAATGTTACAAAACCAATTTGTAACTTAGAAATAATTAATCCTGAAATGCGAATAGATACAGGACAAGCGAAATATACACCTAAAGATAATGAAGAATTTCTATTACACATGAAAGAATTATTAGAATATAAATTGATACAAAAATCAAATTCTAGACACTCTAGTGCAGCCTTCGTTGTAAATAATCATGCTAAACAAATTAGAGGAAAAACTAGAATGGTAATAAATTATAAAAGATTAAATGATAATACACATGAAGATTCTTACAAAATACCTGAAAGAGATTATTTGCTAAGTTATATACAAGATTGTACAATATTTAGCAAATTTGATTGTAAATCAGGTTTCCACCAAATAAAAATGCATAAAGACTCGATAGATTGGACAGCCGGATCACAAAAGCCTTGACCTTCAAAATATCTTGAGGGTTAAAAAAAAAAAATCACGTGATCAACGGTGAGGAGATTAAACGATTTGTTTGCTCCCGCCCATGTGTGGCTCTCGCATACGCGCTATGTCACCCACGCACTTAAATATATATATATATATATATATATTAAGATTTATTAAGAGTAAATATGTCCTTTTATATTTAAGATTAACGATGCCAGATATAGGGGATGTTTGTAATAGAATAAATTTCAAGGATATAATTATATATAATTATTTGCAAATACAACGGGTGTAAATATAATTTGCTCTATTATATTACTTGTTATTTACATAATTGTGTAATTATATAAAACTGAATAATGTGAAAGTCCCATCTTCCAAGGTGACTAAAGTGGCATTCGTCTATTTAGTTCTCATTTATTCCTTCATTCTTTTAGGGTCTATTTGGTTACTTGATGAATTTGAATTGAGGATCGTGTGGACGGTGGTCAGAAGCTAAAAAAACTGATACCAAATTAGAATTTCATTTGAGAGAGAGTTCTTCCACATTCCAATTCGTGAGTAGGAGATGTATATTAATACTATTTGAATTACAATTCAAAGACTTATCATTTACACTTGAATCTGGACATTTCAAAAATGTATAGATTTCAAATTTATGGAGTCATGATTTCAAATTTATAGATAATATTGCATGCATAGCTCAAATGAAGTCTTTAGTCCATAAGCTACATATGGACTATGAACAACCAAGAAGGCTCAACCAACCGGACTAGCTACAGACTCATTTGGCTAACATAGTTCAAGTCGACAACTGAACAAAACAATGTGAGAGAAGTGAATGAGAAGCACAACAATTTCACACTTGCAGATCCCAAGTATTTTGAAAGTTTCTCAAGAAAATCTCACACAATGGGAGCTGCATATTTCAAATATACTAAATGAATGTAAATCAAAGTATTTTACCTATGCCACCAGCAAGAAGGGACTCATGGAAAACTGATGCATCTACAACAATGCCTATACCGTCACTTGGTGGTAAGATAAACCCTAAGAGCATAAGCACAAGACCAATAGAGAATCCAGCCAAGGGTCCAGCAGCAGCAAGCTTAAGCAAATGTGAGATCAAACTTGAAAGATCGAAACTCTAGACACCACGCCCAGAACAACCTATGAAATCAACAAAGATCAAAGAACAACAACTAACATTGTTCAGGGAGGAGCTGAACACCATTATTTGCATGATGTTAGATCTGAAAGGATAGTTTTAACCCATTAGGAATTCTAACCATGTTGCTTCCTCTATAAACTTTAATGGAGTTTCCATCTTTTGAAGTTGCCTTAAGACTATTAAAGGAGTGCAAAACATCCCCTAAAAAGGTCCAGCTAGATCTAGAGCAGACACACCGGTGATAACCCTCATTTTGTCAAGATGAAATAGAGAAAGTGAGAAACAAAAACAGAAGGTGACAAACATAAAAAAGAACCAAACCCTAACCGTAAGAGATTTTTAGGGGAAACGAGGGAGATTTGAGAAAACTTTGGCGGCACCTTTGCAACGCTTAGGCCAGAGGTACTGTGGGAGGTGGACTTAGAAGACGCCGGAGCAGCTTGTCAGCTGCAGAGGGAGAGGCAAAACAGGGGAGGCATATCGCAACATCTGCTCTTGGACTCAGTTGGACGACATCAAGGGATTTTGAAGCTGATAGGATCGGCCGACAAGTGAATTCCCAAAAAAATCAACAAAGATCGAAGAACAACTAACAATGTTCACATAACATTGTTGGGATCTACTGAGAAGAGGTATTCCCTCTACCCAAAAAAAAAAGAAAAGAGAAGAGGTATTCCAAGCCTTCCATATGAAACATAAGAAGATTCTTATTCTGTGAATCCCATTGTAGTGATTGACAGAGATTAACAAACCGGGGGAATTGGCTACTTTAAAAATTCAGCACATTGTAGGGACCCCCGCAGCAAGGATATGTTTGGACCCATCACACCCCATGCAAGGATGCACGGTAGTTTCTGGAATGGTAAAATATTTTGACGAATTTCTCGCAATTTAGCCAAAAAACGAGACTAATCATGTCGCCAAAATATCGTAGGAAAGATGTCGAACCTATAAAAAATTGGCAACAAAAATGCGGTGAGCGTGGATCGAACACGCGACCTTCAGATCTTCAGTCTGACGCTCTCCCAACTGAGCTATCCCCGCATAAATATTGCACCAGCCGGGAATCGAACCCGGGTCTGTACCGTGGCAGGGTACTATTCTACCACTAGACCACTGGTGCTTGTTGTTTCAAAGTCCATAGAAACCTAAATATAAAACTTTTAATAGTGCCTTTCATTTGTGCTGATGGTTTTCATTTTATTGGAGAAAGTTTACTCTATTTGCATTTGGTTGAAGTAAAAAGCTGTAATAGGAAATCTTCTTAAAATATGACTATATGATCCACTTAATTTGTTACTAAAATTACGTTGGCACTCCAAAATGTAGGGTTTAAAACATTAACACCTCACTTTATATTTGCCAATGATGGGTTAGTCAAGCAGTTAAAGAAACGTCCTCCCACGGGGAGGTCTTGGGTTCGCACCCACTCGGCGGTGTAAATTAGTAATTTAATTCCCACCCCACAGTAACAAACTACATTTCCAACAAAAAAAAAATAAACATCATTATTTGCATGATGGTAGATTTGAAAGGATAGTTGCATGATGTTTGCTCTCAATACTCTATTGCTCTGATACCACGTGTTGGCGCAGCAAGGTGATGGTATAACCACTCACAAACAGTTATATATAATTCTCACAAGAAAGCGGATTACACACACTACAAAAACACTTTTCTAATTTAAAAAAAGGAAAGCGCTACAGCACTTCTCTCTTTCTCGCTCTTCAAATCTCCTTCTTTCTCTCTCTCTTATCTCTTCCTCTCATACACTTTCTGCTCACGTGTATTAGCAAAAGGTGTTTCTACACCTGCTTCTTCTCTTACTCACCTTCCACTAGCTCTCTTTCTTCTTCTTCTAATTTTTCATATCTTACATACCACACCAGTACCCATATTTATACAAATGGTTAACCGACTATTCGGTTTTGCTTTGAACCGATTCTGAAACCGCCTCTCTCTTTCTTTAAACTTCTACCGACTTCATCTTCAGCCGCCTCTGCATCTTCTACAAGCTTCTACATCCTTTCCTGAATTTGCCAACCTGCCCAAGTCGGTGTTTGACATCAACAGGCTTGCCCATGTGGATCTTCAAAGTCCAACCACTCAGAAACAATTTAGAATGACCATCAACAACAGATTGATTGTAGGACCTGGGCAAACTTGTTCAAGAGGGGAAATGTTAGGGAAGGGTCAACTTCATTAGTCTTTTTCAATCCTACAATTGAAGATTGGGAGTACATAGCAGATTGCTTAGATTATGAAGTCAACGAAGAGGAGAAACGTTGGCATTCAGCTCTGGTGGAATATGTTTTTGGTGCAAAACCATCTTATACCCGCATGCAGAACCATGTTCAAACCAATTGGAAACACACCAAAGGTGCAACAGTACATGCGTTTGACAATGGGATGTTTGTTTTCGAGTTTAAGGAGACATCCAATGTGATCAAATTCTCTCGGAAGGGCCATGGATCTTCGGATCTAAACCAACGATTCTGAGACCCTAGTTGGCGGCCACTTCAATGGAGAAGTGTGAAGAAACCAAGCTTCATGTATGGATTTGTATCTATGGATTAAACCAAAAATCTATGGGGACTGAAAATGCTCAGACGTATTGCCAGCACGTTGGGTGCTCCTATTTGTGCTTATTAGTGCACCACGAAGCGAGAAAGACTATCCTTTGTCAGATTCTATGTATCTGTGAAGGCAACCAGAGGTTTACCAATTCACACTATAGTGTGCCTGAAGGATGGCGGTAAACACATGCATTTGATAGTGAATGAATAGGTACCAGATCTCTGTACCAAATGCAACATCTTTGGACACACTGAAGAATCTTGCCCTCAAAACCAACCTTTTGGCAGTGGTTGAGAGCCAATTGAAAGCCATGCATATTGCTAAACAATGGATCAAACTAAAATGCAACTGGGTAGCCGTCAAAACCCACTAACAGAGGAAAGTGAAGGGAAGAAAAATGGATGTCACCGCCGCAGAAGGGACTCCCAATAGAGATCCACTAGGGCACAACTCTTCCTGGGGCATAAGTGGCAACCCACCAAACACCACACCAGAGTAAAACTCTCCTATTGAAGTAGAGATTGATTCAAACATTTCTTTCATGCAGGTGAAAATCCACAACTCCGACGTGAACTCAATCATCATGGCATCTCAGAGAACTGCACTCACACAAGCGACAGCGAGGCACTCACGTCTCTCCATCCGAAAACTAACAGAAAGTTTTGATGCTCATGCAAGTCGACCCCTCTTCAAATGGGCTTGACCCACTTCATCTGGGAAACAGATTCAAGGTGTTTGCTAGTGATCGAGGTCTATGAGGATGATGAAAACAGAGAGAATCTTGATCCCAAGCACACCTCTCACCATGAAGATGACTCGAGTATGGGTAGAGATGACCCAACACATCGTCTCCACCAACCCAATAAATCCCAATAATGAAAGTTGGAGCATGTGTTGTTCCCAGATCTTGATTCATGAACGGTAATGGTGATTAACTTATTCGATTTATTAGATTGAAACAAGAAAATAAACAATTTATAAACCCTATCCTAACAAGCCAATCTGTGATCGAATTTATCTCATGCCCTAAATCTATATGGACCGAAACATGCAAGGGTTAAGCAAAATTGAGAGAGAGAGATGATTACGGAGTTCGGCAATATTGCCTACTCTCCGGATTCAAGTTTGAATCCAACTGCACTTAATCAGGGATGTTTACAGAGAAGGAGAAGAAGGGAAGAGTTTGTGATAACACCTGGTACAGGTGACAATAAGCCCCAATAATACCATCGAGTGTTCGTCTTCTTCCTCTGATCAAAAGCCCTAAACAATCTTCATCAAGATCCTTTGGAAATCAAAGTTGCAGATGCTCGAAGATGGCTGCCATGGAATCCTTCAAGAGAGCTCCAAGAACCCGTAGAACAGAACCTCAAAATCAGAAAAAATCGAATTGCATAATAGCCCATGAACCAACCCAAGCCTCATCAAATACAAAGGCTATGAACCGTATGAACCCAACTAGTTCAGTACATGACTTAAAAAAGACAATTACCAGATTACCCCCCAACAATCTCCCCCTTAATCTGTATATCCAAAAATGACTATAGTGAGCTGGATTACAACCATCATCATCCAAGTGTACCTGCACACACAAAACAAAAGAGATCACAGTACAAAGCAAATAATAAATATACAAAATACCTAGACATGCACTAACTATGCAACACTAAGGACTCCATGCAGATACACCATGCAACAAACTGCACTAGGTAGAGAAACCCTAATCAATGACTCATGATTCACAACTCACTCATATAACTATGAAGAGCACACATGCACACACCAGGCATATATCTCATAACTGAGACAAACAAAGTAAGAGTTATAAAAAATTTGGGCAGCATCTCCCCTAAAACTGCAACAAATGCAAACCTGATAAACAAACACAAGACATACCTGAACATCACCACACCATAGATAAATGAAAAAAAGTATACAATCTCTTCAAAAGATAATAACCCACCACATAGACTTACTCATGCCAACCAAAGCATAATAAATATATGAATTAAAACAAGTAAGACTTTAAACAAGAGACTAGTATAAACTTCAAGAAATCCATGGTGATATCCAAAACCAACCTAGATTAACAGAACCTCACAAACATCAACAGATGAACAACATGGATCCTGACATAATTGTCAATGCCAACACAGCCCATGAATCTACAAATGCTTACAATATAAGCCAAGTCAAGTCTAAAACATATCACATGATACATAAGAGAACTTAACAACTAGAGAAGAGAGATTTGAACAATTCAAAAATAAAACATAACAAATAAGCATAAATCTCTCCCCCTCAACCAGTAGATCCCAAAACTTAGGAAATTCCTAACAAATCCATGTATTTTCA
This sequence comes from Hakea prostrata, assembly GCF_041222555.1. Taxonomy (NCBI): domain Eukaryota; kingdom Viridiplantae; phylum Streptophyta; class Magnoliopsida; order Proteales; family Proteaceae; genus Hakea; species Hakea prostrata. The sequence continues at coordinate 14,523,941 of NC_142608.1, forward strand.
TTTCAAATTCTGATTTTAAAACCTTCCCCAAGGAATACAATCATGCAATCAATATGTAAACCACATAGATGCAGATATAAGACATAGAAAATGAAATGAGAAACTAGAGGCAACTGTCAACCTAAAATGCAAATACAATGCAAAAAACTCAACCATCAAGTCTTATATATCAATGCCAAGGGTATTCAAATGAAATCACAACAGGATTCATTAACAAGTCATATTTTCAAATTCAATTGTTAAAATGCCTAAAGAAGTTGCAAATCATTCTTTCTTCCACACTAAAGTAAAGAAAGACAACAAGTATCCAATTACCCATTAAAATAATAAAGAGAGTAACTCAAGATAGCAAACATTCTAATAGCCTTACATTTAACCAACAAGAAGAAAATATTCTAAACAAACCCAAATAAGGCAATACCACTCCTAATCCATCACTGGCTTACTACCACTACTCAAACCAGGACCTCTTCACCCACTCACCACACATGACGGGCACAAGTCACAACTAGACAAATCCAAGTCACCTAGAGTAGAAACCAAACCAGAGATAAAAGAAGTAAACTCACTAAGACTTAACAACTCTGACCTACAAGACCAGACTCAATGACCACATAAAAAATCTAACTGCAAACAAGATATAATCTAACCAATAAAACTGGTACAAGTCATCTTACCAGACAACTCCATAAATCTGACAATAAATACTCCCAAATCAAAATCATACAAGCTGACAGATCATATCCCATGAATATCATGTGAACCCCAACAACCTGAGAGGACACACCCTCTTGACAACACCTATGTCAAGACCAGCACTAATGCTGAACTGGAGAACAAACCTCTCCCCCTGGAGACCAAACTCTCCAAACACTTGACAACTCCTGTCAAAACCAGCACTAATAAGGCTTAACATGGAGATTATATCTCTCCAAACACCAGGGATACATCTAATGCTATACCAAGTGAAATAGGAATCCTCATGTGTAATCAACTGTACTAAACAGTCTCAACACCACCTATTACCACTCTAGCATTACAAAACTCAGTCAGACATGTATACCAATGCAAATAAAAGCATCCATGAGAGTACAAAACAACAACAAATACTTAACATGCCAACACTATCATAATTGGTCAAGAATTCTCACACAACAAGGCATATCTTAACCAATAGAAAAACAGGCATAAAACATGTTGTCTCAGATTTATGAAAATAAACAGCTTCCTTACACAAGCATATCACCTTAAAGATAAATAGACCACCTCCTTTTAACAAAGAAACAAAATAGGATAAACCAAAGTGTGCACCCAATGGAAACCCAAACAACCAGGTCTTAAAACAAGGTCTATGCTAACACAGAAAACACCTAGGTCATCAAAGGACCTCAAACATATTTAATTCACCAGAATTAGGTATATTATTATTAGATGTCTCATCTTCTTGTAGTTTCCTCTTATATGCAAAACAATTTTTCTTAAAGTGTCCTACTTTCTTGCAATAAAAGCATCTCTTGAGGTTTGCATCAGACTTGTTGTTCCCATTATTATTCTTGTTGTTATTTTCATGATTTTCATATACTTTACCCTTTCTCTTGGGTCTCCCTTGTTTGTAAGAGCCCTTGCCCTTAACAAACAAATTGTCCCCACTCCCTGAAGTATTTCCAGAAGTCAGCAACTTTGACTCCCTATTCCTTAAAGCATCAATCAATTGTTCTAGGGAAATGTTTTGACAAGCATACTTAATTGAGTTCTTAACAACAAGATAATCATTATGAAGTGAATTCAATAGGATAATAGACAAGTCTTGATTTTCCAATTTAGTCTTCTCCCCTGTGTTGGCTAAGTCTTGAATCAACTTCTTAAACATATCTAGGTTCTTGTCAAGGCTGATTGTAGGGTCCATCTTAAACCCATACAATCTCCCTTTCAGATAAATCTTATTACCTAGATTCTTTTTCTGATAGATTTGTTCAAGCTTGTTCCAAACTTTAATAGGGTATTGTCTTCATCATCAAGACACCTGATAACCCCATCTGTGATGTTCCAAAGCATGCAACCAATTGTATTCTCCATCACTTCAGTCCTCAAGACTGGGTCAATGCTTTCAAAGAAAGCAACTGGGTCATCTATGGATCTTAGGAGCTTCTGCTGAGCCATTGAAGCTCGAACCTTTCTCTTCCAAATCCCAAAGTCCCCTGTCCCATCAAACTTCTCAATATATACCCTGAAACCCCCCATAGGAGTATCCAAACCTAGGTAACTAGGATTTCCCCCTAGACCTACTACTCTACTCGAGCCTGTGGTAAACCCACTGACCACACTGGGAGGAGTGTCCTCCCCTGGTAGACTAAACCCCTTGCCTAGCTCCACTTTGAAGCCGGTACCATACAAAAATCAGTATATACAAGAATAAAAATTCACAATACTGATATACAATTCTGAAAAATAGAAGATTATCTTAACAAAAGATTAAATAATCAGATATTAATTAACCACAGAATCATAACCTAACTTTATACAAATGTAGCAGCCTATATTAACAAATTGTTAACACAGCAGATCAATACAGACCAAGTATTGTATCAAATATTAACAAAAGAAACAGGACATCAGCTAGTATAATCAGAAATCAAGAGATTAATGTGATCAATTAAGCAATAATCATCTTGGAACCAACATACTCATACTAGATTATCATTCCATCAATTTTAATCAGATCATACAAAGAGCCAAAAGCATATATGAACATGTAATCAAGGTTACAACATAGAACCGAAGCCTTATGGACATATATTCAGATTATGGGAAAGCATATATGAATATAAACATATCAGACTATGAGAACCGAATCTATAAGACATATATCAGAGGGCAGCGAAAGCATATATAAAAAATCAGATTATAAAATTGAACGATAGCCTACACCCATATGAGTATACCCATCAAATTAGCATGTACCAATTATACAATAACTAACTTGAAACCCTAGAGGCACCAATCACAAGAAAAAGAAACCAAAACACAGGTTGTCTCAGGCTAACAGGGTAACCGAGCTCTGATGCCACTTTGTTGTTTCCTGATCTTGATTCATGAACGGTAATGGTGATTAACTTATTCGATTCATTAGATTGAAACAAGAAAATAAACAATTTATAAACCCTATCCTAACAAGCCAATCTGAGATCGAATTTATCTCATGCCCTAAATCTATATGGACCGAAACATGCAAGGGTTAAGCAAAATTGAGAGAGAGAGAGAGAGAGAGAGAGAGAGAGAGAGAGAGAGAGAGAGAGAGAGAGAGAGAGAGAGAGAGAGAGAGAGAGAGATGATTATGGAGTTCAGCAATATTGCCTACTCTCCGGGATTCAAGTTTGAATCCAACTGCACTTAATCAGGGATGTTTACAGAGAAGGAGAAGAAGGGAAGAGTTCGTGATAACACCTGGTACAGGTGACAATAAGCCCCAATAATACCATCGAGTGTTCGTCTTCTTCCTCTGATCAAAAGCCCTAAACAATCTTCATCAAGATCCTTTGGAAATCAAAGTTGCAGATGCTCGAAGATGGCTGCCATGGAATCCTTCAAGAGAGCTCCAAGAACCCGTAGAACAGAACCTCAAAATCAGAAAAAATCGAATTGCATAATAGCCCATGAACCAACCCAAGCCTCATCAAATACAAAGGCTATGAACCGTATGAACCCAACCGGTTCAGTACATGACTTAAAAAAGACAATTACCAGATTACCCCCCAACAGCATGGAATGTCAGGGGGATCGCAGCTTCTGGTAAAAGAAGAGTTGTTGTAGAATGGGCTATTTCTCATCACTTTTAGTGTTTAGTTTAATTGAAACTAAAATTAGAGCACACAACTTTAATTCATGTGGGCGCATGTTTGGGGATAGATGGAAAATTATTTCCAACCACAGTGAGCATCACAATGGACATGTATGGGTTTTATGGGATGATTCCTTGGTTCACGTTGAAGCTCTTACCGTCCATTAGATGGTTCATACCAAAATAACGTCTAAATAGGAGGACCTTAGTTATCTGGCCACTCTCATCTATGGCGATAATTCTGCAGATTTTTCTGAATAATTATGGAGCTCCTTGAGACAGATAACCCCCACATCTGAACCATGGATAGCTCTTGGTAACTTCAAAGCTTATAGGCACTTTAAGGGACAAGCAAGGGGTGCAATTCTCTCTTTCCATGAGACCCAACCTCTATGGCGGTGTATGTTTGCAACCTGCAAGAGATTAGATGGACATGATATTAATCTACCACTTGGAGTAATAAACAAGTTGGGCCTAATAGAATTGATTCGAAACTTGATCAAGTGATCGGCAACCCAACATGCCTTCATCTCTTCCTGTATTCATCTATCTGCTTCTCTAATCTAGGTATCTCCAGTCACTCCCCTATGATTATAGACACTAAGTCTCTCCACAACCCCCATGGGAAATATTTTTCTGTTTTTTAGCCATTAGGCAACACATCCAAACTTTCTTCCGCTGATCGAGGAAGCTTGGAGTCGACCCCAACAAGGCTCTGCAATCTGCACCTTCTTGCTAAAATGTAAAGAATTGAAGAATCGACTCACATCTTGGAGTCGTCGAACGTTTTCCAACCTAGACCAACAAATTTTATTCCATCAAGAAGAGGTTAAGAAAATACAAGACCACATTGCCTTTAGTTATTCTAAGATGGATGTCATTAGAGAAAAATAGATCTCTATATTTTGCAAGGGAGTCTAAGCAAAAATCGAGGGGCAGATGGCTCAGGGAATGAGACAACAAACATAGGCTTTTTTTATAGAGCCATTCAGAATCGTCAGCACAGAAACTCTATAACTTCCATAGTTAATGGTTATGGTAACCTTTTAACTAATCCTAACCTAATTTGTATAGAAGTTGGTAGATACTTTGAATCTGTGAATGCAGACTCCCCCCTTGGTCTGTGATGATTTACAACTGGCAATTGATAGATCACTTACTGTGAAATTCTCTAGAATCCTAACTCGAGGCAAGTTTTCACAACCCTTTAAACCACTGTATGAACAATAATAATTCGAAAGTGATAATCTATTCAGCTACCTTCTCTTGTGCTCCTTACCTTTTTATAGTCTAGAAGATGAGACTTAACCCTAATTGGTCTATCCGACTCACCCCCCCCCCACCACGTGTTGGTGGCCCTCTTGCTTCCTTCCTTTTTTCCCTTTTTTAGGCTGCCTTGACTTGGTGGCCACGGTTCCTCGCCGTGGTCTATCCGAATCAAGGCTGTGGGTTCGAAAATTGAACCTATGGACACATGAGATAGGAGATGACCCAACCACCATAAATGATTTTGGAAGGAGAGAGAAAGCCAACCTGATGGCTTAGGAATGTGGATTGGGCATGCACGAAAACCGAGGTTAGAAGACCCTAATGCCCAGGTAAATGTTACCATTGAGTCAAGCATGTTTAGGGAGTCTCTCGATCAAAGTCTGATGTAAACCGCATTCAAATGAAGAAGTTGTAGGGGGGTCTCCAAAAGGTTGTTGGTCTAGTTGACTGACCACCCCCTACCCAAAAAAAGGCATCTTAGGGAATTCGAGTCTTGAAATGCTATTTTTGCCTCTTACACAAATATTTTATGTTCTTGGAGGCTGAGAGTTTAGAAGAGGAGAAAAGATTGGGGATTTGTGGAGTTTTTGCAAGATTGGTGGTGCCGAACCGCGAAGCACGAATCACAAGAATAATTATATGTTGAGATAAGGAAACCTTTAAAACCCTCTTTGCAACTTTTCTTTTGAGATATTTAAGATGATTCTTAGCATTGATGGTGGTGGTTGTGGTAGTTGGTTGAAATTGAATGTTGTTTTATGTTTCCCATCATGTCTCCCAACCCCATTGAGTGGTGATTTGTGTTATCTCACCCAATTATGTTCAAATTGTTATCTCAGAGATGCCTACGAGCAACCTTCTGTTAACCAATTTGGGGGTTTGGGATTTGGACTTCGTTAGGCGCTTTGAGGCTTTTTTGGGGCATAAACATTGTTCCATTGAAGCCCCAACCCCCGCCCCCCAAACCTTGGAGTTTTGAAATGAGCAAGAGAAGATCCAAACTATTCATAGCCTAGGGGGTGATCGACCGGTCTTGGTAGGCTCAACGAATCAAGTGACTTTGATTGGAGTCCGATCTTTGTCCAATTTAGTTCCAAATTGTAATTCAAATGTTCTACATGATTTTCTAGGCCTTGGGTGATCATTTGGCTTATAAATTACTCACATTTTGGTTTCTTGGAGATTACTAATGCCATGATAGGTGAGGGAGACAATTCTACATATTAAATTGTGTTCTATCTCATTATTATCGTGCTTCTTGAGTGATTGTGCAACTTTGTTGTAGGGCATGCATGTGTGGGCAGTAATATGAATTTATGTTATACTTGTTATTCATGTTATTTACTTTTATTACAATTATGATGATGATATGATGGGAATGGGAGGATAATGCATCCATATATTTTCTACCTAGTACCGCGCATTTCATATAAATTCTACACGTGCATTTGCTCTGGGTGTCTAAATGCATGGTTAAAAAACCATATCGTCCCATCCCCTTTTGGAAGGGGTATTGAAGCTGCGTGAGCGGTTGGGTTGTGGTCTCTCAATAGCCTATTGCAGTAGTTGAGGGGACACAAACAAACCGCACATCATTCATGTTAGAGTTGCATATAATAAGGGGCTCATGGGCTCTCAATAGCCTATTGTAGTAGGTAAGGGAACAAGAGGTAGCTTACCTATTATATGTGGATGATTATAAGTGTGAAATCCCCCGGATTTCTACCCCTTTAACCCGTGGCTTCGAAATCGAGAAAAATCGGGCCTCGAGTTGACGACAAATGTGGGCCATTCAAGTGGAGCCTAAAGGGTTGGAAATGGAACCAATGTTGGTGGATGACCCTTGAGATGACTCAAGAACTCTCCTAAAGTTTAAGTGAAGAAAAAGATTAATCTCGATGGTGTAAAAAGGGTGATTTTGGAATGTCCGTAGATCAGCGATGGAGAATCCGATTGATGCAAATAAGGTATCAAATCGAAGATCGTCGAAAGACCTTTTCAACAAGCCAAAAATCACCAAAATCGAAGTCCATTTCAGGGGTCAACTTGGGGCCGGTTGAACAGCCGGTCGACCGCCCCAACCCCCCACCCATTTTCCAGCTTCGGGGCAGAATCGGGTTTTTCATGTTTAAAACTCTATTTTGAGTTTCTAACCTCTCATACTCACATTTTAGAAGGCTAGTACAAAGCTGAGGCTAAAGGAGGAAGAGAAACCAAGGGAAAGGAAGGTTTCTAACCTTTCGGAAGTGTGCCGGCACTCGAATCATTGCGGAAACGTTAGGAAAGGTAAGAATCATCAAACCCTCTTCTTTGGGCTTTGTTTTAGGAGTAGTTCTTCGCTATAAATGTTGGATTTGAGTAGTTGAAACATGATAGGTGTTTTGAATGCTTGCAAATAGTTTCATTTATGTTTCCCTTTTGTTTGTGCGAATCGTTGCAAACGATTTTGCATTTTGGCTCTCAAACCCAGCCAAGAGCACTTGCGAGAGCCAAAATTTGGGGCTTTTTGATTGAGATGGAATTAGATCAAATTGAAGGTATACTTAGGACCCTATTGCTGCCAATTAGACATTCCAAAGTTTCGTTTCGATTCGACTTTGAATCGATGGTGAAATTTGATTTTCCCTGAAACTAGGTTGAGAAATGTGGGTTCGAAACTAGTTGGCAGATTAGGCTTTTGTTGGGTGATATTTGAAACCTTATTAAAACCCAATTGACTTCTAATTTATATCTAATGATCTTCTTACATGATTAGGTTTATTTTTATTATAATCACGAACTCGTAAGTGTGACTTTGTGGAACTTTAGAGAGCTTATGCTAACTAAAAAGGTGAGGAATATACTCAACCTTATCTTGCATGTTTAATTATGTAATTAAATTTCATTATTGATATATTGCCTTGCTTTAATATTTATTATCTTGTGATTATGTGTGCGACTTTGCACAAATGAAAGGTAAGCAAGTATCTTTGCTTCTATTTTCAATATTTTTTGAAAACAATATGAGAATGTATGAGATGGATGAGATTGAATGGATTGAGTGTTTTCTTTTATTTTCAAATTCTAAATTATTGATATGAAGATATATGGATGATGTTGAATTAAATTACTCTTTTTATTTTATGTTTCAAACTACGGTTGTGGGTTCGCCCATTACCCTAGTGAACTTACATGAGTATGCATCTAGACTTAAGTACATGAATGCTAAGTGTCTAGAAGTGTTTGGCTAGGTAACCTCATGAGTACTACTACCCTTCCGACAAGGGTATTGAAGCCGGTTAACCCATGATGTTAGTGGCTGGGTCTTGAGCGTCAAGCAGGCCCATTATCATCATAAAGAGGTAGGGTTGCATATAATAGATAAGGGCTCATGGGCGTTCAAGACCGATGAAATGATCCGTGAGAGGACATGGAGAGCATCATGTCTATTATATGTGGATGACCACTGGGTTAAGGAATGGGATCCAACAGATTCCTCCCGTTGAGGATTCCATTCATAGGTGGAAAGGTATTGAACCAAAAGGGCACTAGGCATGAGGGGAGATATACGGACCATATGTAGTACGAGACCGTATGACTTTGCACTGGGCTAGGATTATCCTTGACACGCGCCAATCTCTTATCAAACGGTGATGTGAGAGAGTGGTGACCTATACCCCAACCATGGCTTGACAGGACTTTACCCAACAACCGTGGAGAACCCAATAGACATCTCTTGTTGAGGGAGAGTGACTGAGACCGCCCAAAGGAGATTGGTGTACAAACTTAATGCGTGTCTACCATAGAGACCTCATGATAGAGTTAGGAGCATAATATCATAATCATTCATACATCATATCACTATCATTAATTACATTATCGATACTCAAGCTATGTGTGTGGTGTGGGATCTTGTGTATGAATGCATGATATGATATGGAATCTTGTGGAGGAATGTATGGTAAGATGTTGAGTTGACCTCACTGAGTTCTGTTGAACTCATTCCTTTTTATATGTCTGTTTCTATTAGAATTTTCTGCAGGTTATGAGGACTCCTTCCTAGTGGAGGATTCGTCGCCGGCAGGCTTTCTTGAAGGAGTGACTGAAGAAGATGTAGACTTGCATGGAGCTTCATGCCCGTGCAAAGACTATTCTTATGAGGTTGGATTCTATTAGGGAATCAGTTTAGTTTAAATTCCACTATGACAATCTATGCTTCCTTCAAACTCTGATGTCCATTTTGATTAACTTTAGATAATGGATGATTGTAACCTTTTGATAATCCGGATTTAATAACTTATTATTAGAACTTGATTTATTCTTGTCCTTTTAATTATGTTATATATGCGTTGTATGGAATTGTCACTGAACCTAGGTCCCGCAGTGTATCACCCCCATGGGTATTCGGGTATGGCCGGATCCAGCTGAGTGGGGTGTGACAATAAGGTTAAGGGAGGCATAGTCTAAGTTCGTTGGTGCCATAGGATGCAACTTTTTCTAGATAGATGAGGATATTGAACCGAGTTGGTTGGTGCCAAAGAAACGATATCTGAATCTAGGGCGACATGATAACGTAGATGACCTCTTGCATTGGACTAGGAAGTTCCCCGACACATGCTAGATCTCATGAGAAGGGTCTTGGTGAGAGTGTGTGGCCCTAGTCCCCATCCATAGTCGATGATTGGATTGTTATCCCCATACCTCGGTCGTGACGCTCGGTTCGATTGTTGTCGTTGAGGACTATGTGAGACTTTCCAAAGGAGGTTGGTGCTATGTCTTAATGTGCGTCCATCTAGATAAAGATTAGCATGGTTAGACTCATGGGATCATGTTTGCATTTACATGACATCTTTACATTTCATTTGCACTTTATAATATATACATGAGTTAAATACGTGATATATGATATTGTCAACTTCACTAAGTTCATTGGAACCCATCCCATATGGAAATTCTTCTTTTAGACTCTTATACAAGATATGAGGACACCTTACTCCCAAAGAAATCACCATTAGTGGAGTCCTATGAGATACCGGTGTAACAACCCCTGTAATTCTAACCCGGAATCCGTATTGCGGGTATAATTACTCGAAGGTCCAGCTGGAATAAGTTGTGGAGTATCTGGATTGAAGTCCATGATCCATAGCTTAAGCCCATGGATCTAGATTTCACTGATGAAGAACCTGGTTTACTATTCGGATTGAAGTCCATAATCCATAGCCTGAGCCCATGGATCTGGATTCATTGATGAAGAACTTGCCTTCCTGGGAATCCGAAGAAGAAACCATAAAAACCCTGATGGACTAGGAAAGGGGATCACCAGTCAAAGTCAAGATGTATTTGAAGATGTCCAAATCGAGGTAAGAACTCCCCCACATGTTGTAAAGGGTTAGGTTTGAGTTGGGAATCAACTCCTTGAGCAAAGCACCCAAGTACTGAAAAGTACTAGCTAGGGGGCGGTTGCTTAAGGCAGTTGATTGACCAATCAACAGCCCCAAGCGACCACCTACGTCTGCTTGCGGGGTTTAAACCCTATTTTGCCCCACTCTTCTATATATAGCCAATCTCAACCTTTTCACTCATTATTATATTTGGGATTATGGCTGAGGATGGTTAGAAGGCAAAGAACACTCGCTGGAAGGTGAGAGAAGCGTGATTTGCGAAGTAGATCTAATCCTTCATTAGTTCTACGAATCAATTGGAGGTAAGTCGATCTACCAACCTCTATATTTTTTTCCTCATCTCTTTGAATGGTTTAGATCCATTCTCCTTAGATTGGTTGTGAACTTTTGTGATGGTTCTATTCCCCATCAATGATCTTGATGAGATCATGTCCGAAAACGAATCCTTGCATCCGAATAAAGGATATATCTGATCGAAGGAGATGATGAGAATATTGAATTATTATAATTTTTTGGGTCTAGGTTTGTGCTTGTGTTCTAGGCTCCTTAAGGATGATATTCGGATCTAGATCACCCAAATATCGGATTAAAATTCGAGAGATCAAAAGTCAGAATTTAAGACTTGGAAGTAGTCTAGACTAGTGGAGGTCGCTTAGGGCGGTCACTTGACCAACCAACCGGCTGGTCCATAATGGCCAGATCAGTCCAATTGATGCTATGTTTTGACTCTTGTCTTTAATGTACTTTTACAACTCTATTCTAAGTAATAAGGTTCTTTGGACTTTCAAATTATGAGGTTTGATTGTATTTATAGTAGTGTATAAGCTTCTACAAGTAAGGACACACTCTTATATATATGCAATGATATGCTCTATAATGAACTATTTGATTACTTACATGCATCACTTTTCTTATAACTTGTTGTAGTAGTATGACTCAATGATTAGTAGTTGAATATATACTGTGAATAATGTTTAGATGTATTTTCATTACTTTGTGATATAGAATGAATCGTTATGTATAATGGTTGGTGATGTGATGTAACTATGGTGGAGGGTATCTATATTGGATATCCATTGCTTGGGATATCAGGGGCTGTGGTATGGGACACTGCCTATAGATGCCCTCAGCACTATCATGGTTGTTAGATGACATACCTAGAGAGTCTAGATTGCATGGCTAGGTACCCATACATGCTACTACCCTTTCGGTAGGGGAATTGAAGCCGAATGATCTGTGATAATAGTGACGTGAGTCTATTTCATCTTACAGCGATAGCCAATTCATGCGAAGATTCAGTGGTCCACTGTTAATCATGCATTTGGAGCACTATCTTGTGGGTTATATGGAATGCTCAGAATCATTTCCTTTTCCGTGGCACCAATCGAAGTCTAATTTCTTCTAAGGGATTCCTTTCTAAGCTTTTAGCTGACACTAATTATGTTTCTTCCTCAGATGTGCAGGTTGGGAGGCAACAACACAACTTGGAGGCTATGTGGTGGCTAGATTTGTGGCATGTTTGGGTGTTCCAGCATTTGTGTTAGAATTTGACACTATCAAGGATTCCATTTACCTATCTATGTCATATAATCTCTCTGACATTGCAATCCTTCCTGATTGTAAGGTTGTATGGGCACATTCAATCACTAGATTGGGTTAGCAACAACATTTTGGGAGAAATAATTAGAATTTTCAATTATTTTGATGTTAATCAATTTTTGTTATGTGAACAGGTTAAACAAATACCATGCACTATGCAGATTTTCTTGCTAGACGATTTAGGATGTTTCGATTGAGTCATGTATGCCGGCAGCCCCCACCTCCCTTTCTTGTAGCTGCAGGTTTTGATGCCTTTAGAGTTTGTTTGGAGAGCCTAATAACACTTTGAACCCCCCCCCCCCCCCAAAAAAAAACAAAACCAAAAACAAAAAGCACAAGTAGTTATACATGAAGACTAAAATCAATAAAATCACTTTATATTATTAAGCATATTCTAATCGGCCATGCCTTTTTTTTTTTTTTTTTTCCATTTCTTTTGGTAATAATCAAATTTATTCATTAAGAGTAGGAACTGAGGCCAAGTAAAGCTCTAACTGCCACAAAGAGGAATTTGGCCATTCCCTTAAGGATCAAGCTCAAAATCAAGAGGGCCATCCTAGCTAGGTGAGCAAATTAAACAACAGAAAAGCAATTCTTCCTAAGTAAATCCAAATACTATATTGAGCAAATTACATTTACACTTCCTATAGTTGCAAACAATTATGTTTGCACCCTAGAATTTATTTATTATATTTACACCTGCTTATGTTTTGAAGTATATAAGAATCTCACCCCTATTGTTAGAATAATAGGGGGTTAAATGAGAACCAATGTGCTATATTGTTGAAATTCCAATATTACCCCTCTTTATTTCAAACCCTAAAAAAAATAAAAAAGATTAAAAGAAGAAAACGCAAAGCCTTTGCTACTCCGCTTTTAAGTCAAGTATTCTTAATGTTGAGGATGCTCACGAAATAAACAAGTGTTGCAACACTTAGAATCTCAAGAACGACAGCTCAGACAAGACATACAACGACCCTTAGCATCGTACTCCACTGAAAAACTCCTTCTAGAAACTCATAAGAAAATCCTCAACAAAATTCAGCTCAAATGGAAACAAAAATCTCGCATCCAGTGGAACACATGTGGTGACCGCAATACTCGATTCTTCCATCTGTCTACTTTGAAGTATAGATCTAGGAACCACATCCGTACGCTTACACATCAGGGTCTATGTCTCAATGATCCACATCACATCTCCCATGCCTTCCAGGCAGACTATCAATAGTTATTCACCACAAACCACACAGCATGTCCTGACAGTTACTTTTTCCTAGTTAAGGATCAGGTTTCCAATGCGAATAAATCTTTCTTACTTCAACCTATTATAGAAGTAGAGATTAAAGAGGCTATCTTTGGATCTAAGGGACTTAAATCCCCAAGATCGGATGGTTTTGCAGGTATTTTCTACCAACATTCATGGGAGCATATTTCTGATGAGGTTTGACTTATGATTAATGAATTCTTCACTAGCACACATCTCCATCCATATATTAACCATACATTCATTACCTTGATCCCGAAAGTTGACACTCCAGATATCGTAGGAGATTCCGTCCTATCAGTTTGTGTAACACGACATACAAAATTATCTCAAAATTTTTGGTGAACAAGTTGAGACAGATCATGCCACACCTTATTTCCTTCCAGCATAATGGTTTTGTCAAAGGCCGGCATATTTAGGATAATATTCTTATTACACACGAATTGATGCATAAAATCCACTCTCATAAGAAGCGGAAGAAAGGTCTAATGGCAGTCAAGCTGGATATGAGCAAAGCCTATGACCTCCTGGAATGGAATTTTGTCGCCTCTGCTTTGAGAAGCTTTGGCTTTTCTCCTCGGTGGATTGAGTGGGTCATGAAGTGCATTGCCTCCACCTAGCTCTCAATTTTAGTTAATGGGTCTCCCATGCCGCCCTTTACCCCATCACCGGGCCTCAGGCAAGGAGATCCCTTATCTTCATATCTCTTTGTGCTCTGTGTGGAAGTTCTGACCTCCCATCTAGAAGTGGCCTTGCAACACAAAAAACTCAGAGTAATACAGCTTTCGCAAGGCGGGGAAAGACTATTCTCTCACTTTCGCTGATGACTTAATTTTGTTTGGTCAGGCTACCAAATTAGAAGCCAGAACCTTCCACCGACTCCTAGAGGAATACTGTCTATATTCAAGTCAACAACTCAACATCCATAAAACACGAGTACACTATAGTCCGAGTACCACCCTAGGCATGAAGCGTACATTATCATCTCACTTCCACATCACACCCACAATGAAGCTTGACATCTATCTTGGGGTTCCACTTATTTCTGGTAAGCTTAAGAAAAAGCACTGCGACTCATTTTTGTTTAGGGTAAATAACAGACTTCAACACTGGAGGGCAAAATACCTCTCCTACGTGAGGAAAACGAGGCATGCACACACCATCTCCTGAGACTCAATTTGTCGCTCGACTAAAGAAGGTGGCCTCAACCTCAAAAAAATTGTTGCTTTTAACCTTGCTCTTCTAACTCGGAAGGCATGGGAACTCCTTAACCCCACTAACTCTATATGGGGTAGATTGATGAAACATAAGTATTTCAAGCATGTCTCCTTTCTGAATGCTCCCTCCCCCACTTCTACTTCGTGGGGCTTGAAATCACTGATTAAAGCAAGAGATCTATTACGTCAAGGCCTTTTTCTCCAGATTAGGGATGGTTCCCAAGCGAGTCCCTGGAACCTCAACTGGGTCCCGAAGCACCCCCAGGATCTGAGATGCTTTCTGGCAGCTTATCTTCCCCTTAAAGTTGCATAATTCATTAACTTTGAGACATCTTCCTAACGTAGGGACAAAGTTCTGGATTGTTGGCCCGCTGACATCGCTACCAACATTCTCGGCATCCCCCTCCCCCTTTACCCTATTGTATATTGTCTCATCTGGAAACCCACTTTAATAGGCAAGTTCACTATCAATTCGGCTTACGGGTTGGCAACATCATCTCCTTCTCCCCCTGCCCCTTTACCCACCTTTAACTGATTTTAGCTTTGGTATCTCCCCCTCCCACCTAGGATATTCTTTTTCTTATGGAAGACTATTCTGGGCAAATTACCTACTACGGAATTGTTGCTTGCAAAATGTTGTATTGTCCCATCCCAATGTAGTTTTGTGGTCACCCTACTTTTTCGGCACAACACATCTTTACTCTGTGCCCTTTTACCATCCACCTATGGCACACCATTCACCTCCATTGATGGGATCCTTCACACACTTTTTGCCCCCAACGTCAAGCACTTGTCACCCAATCCGCTCAATCATCCCCTCACAGACAGTAGAACATCCACACCCTCATTGCACTTTGGGCTCTTTGGGGGTACTATAATACAGTTACCCACTCACCCCAACCCCCAATGCAACAGGAAGTCGTGCAGCACTTACAACAAGCAATAACTGAGTTCTCCCCTCCCCCCCCCACTACACCCCCTAGCAAAGAACCACTACTTATCAAGTGGGAACCTCCAATACCAAGCCAGGTTAAACTCAACATGGACAGCTCCTCCTTTTCGGATCCAAAACGTTCAGGGATTGGCTGTCTAGCACGTGACTCTAATCACCATGTAGTGTTTGCTTTTAGACAAGGAACAAGCTGCCAGGACTCTCTTATATCTGAAACACAAGCTATTCGACATGGACTCAGTCTCGCCCTCAACTTATAGATCTCCCATGTCCACGTGGAAAGTGACAATCAATCACTTGTACTCTCTCTTACACATCCAACATCTTGTCAAAGCCGGAAAATCTCTCACCTACTTACAGATATCCTCAGGCTCGCGACATCCTTCACTAAATGTTCATTTTCATACATCCCCTGTGAAGCGAACTTTGCTCGACGAACTAGCCAAATCAGCGGCCCTCTCTCAGTTGGTTCGTGTACCACTACTCCCCAACCCCCTTTTTATCTTGGATTCTGCTCTTTGACTCTTTAATGTGTAAGATCCCACGTGATTCAATTAATTAAATAAAGTCTTCATTTCCCACCAAACAAAACAAAAAAGGATGCTCACGGTAACCCATGCTATGCATTGTAAATTTTTTATTATTTTATGAAATGTATTATAACTGCATCTCTATCCCAAAAAAAAATTTTCTTTTTCCAAGCAATTTCTCAAAAAGTCGATTCAACCTAAAAGTTGACTGAAATTTGTGCATATATATATTTTTTATTTGTTAAAATTTTATATTAAGATTTATTAAGAGTAAATATGTCCTTTTATACTTAAGATTAATGATGCCAGTTATAGGGATGTTTGTAATAGAATAAATTTCAAGGATATAATTATATATAATTATTTGCAAACACAACAGGTGTAAATATAATTTGCTCTATTATATTACTTGTTATTTACATAATTGTGTAATTATATAAAACTGAATAATGTGAAAGTCCCATCTCCCAAGGTGACTAAAGTGGCATTCGTCTATTTAGTTCTCATTTATTCCTTCATTCTTTTAGGGCCTATTTGGTTACTTGATTAATTTGAATTGAGGATCATGTGACCGGTGGTCAGAGGCTAAAAAACTGATACCAAATTAGAATTTTATTTGAGAGAGAATTCTTCCACACTCCAATTCGTGAGTGGGAGATGTATATTAATATTATTTGAATTACAATTCAGAGACTTATCCTTTACACTTGAATCTGGAGATTTCAAAATCTAGAGATTTCAAATTTATGGAGTCATGATTTCAAATCTATAGATAATGTTACCTGCATAGCTCAAATGAAATCTTTAAGTCCATAAGCTACATATGGACTATGAACAACCAAGAAGGCTCAACCAACCGGACTAGCTACAAACTCATTTGGCTAACATAGTTCAAGTCGACAACTGAACAAAACAATGTGAGAGAAGTGAATGAGAAGCACAACAATTTCACACTTGCAGATCCCAAGTATTATGAAAGATTCTCAAGAAAATCTCACACAATGGGACCTGCATATTTCAAATATACTAAACGAATGTATATCAATGTATTTTACCTCTGCCACCAGCAAGAAGGGACTCATGGAAAACTGATGCATCTACAACAATGCCAATACCGTCACTTGGTGGTACGATAAACCCTAAGAGCATAAGCACAAGACCAATAGAGAATCCAGCCAAGGGTCCAGCAGCAGCAAGCTTAAGCAAATGTGAGATCAAACTTGAAAGATCGAAACTCTAGACACCACGCCCAAAACAACCTACGAAATCAATAAAGATCGATCAAAGAACAACAACTAACATTGTTCAAGGAGGAGCTGAACACCATTATTTGCATGATGTTAGATCTAAAAGGATAGTTTTAACCCATTAGGAATTCTAACCATGTTGCTTCCTCTCTAAACTTTAATGGAGTTTTCATCTTTTGAAGTTGCCTTAAAACTATTAAAGGAGTGCAAAACATCCCCTAAAAAGGTCCAGCTAGATTCAGAGCAGACACACCGGTGATAACCCTCATTTTGTCAAGATGAAATAGAGAAAGTGAGAAACAAAAATAGAAGGTGACAAACGTAAAAAACAACCAAACCCTAAGCGTAAGAGATTTTTAGGGGAAACGAGGGAGATTTGAGAAAACTTTGGCGGCACCTCTGCAACGCTTAGGCCAAAGTACTTGTGGGAGGTGGACTTAGAAGACGCCGGAGCAGTTCGTCGGCAACAGAGGGAGAGGCAAAACAAGGGAGGCATATCGCAACATCTGCTCTTGGACTCAGTTGGATGGCATCAAGGGATTTTGAAGCGGATAGGATCGGCCGACGAGTGGATTCCCAAAAAAATCAACAAAGATCAAAGAACAACAACTAACAGTGTTCACATAACATTGTTGGGATCTACTAAGAAGAGGTATTCCGTCTACCCAAAAAAAAAAAGAGAAGAGGTATTCTAAGCCTTCCATATGAAACAGAAGAAGATTCTAATTCTGTGAATCCCATTGTAGCGATTGACGAGGGTTAACAGACCGGGGGAATTGGCTACTTTAAAAATTCAGCACATTGTAGGGACCCCCGCAGCAAGGATATGTTTGGACCCATCACACCCCATGCAACGATGCGCGAATGGTAAAATATTTTGGTGAATTTCACCCAGTTCAGCCAAAAAATGAGACTAATCAATGTCGCCGAAATATTGTAGGAAAGATGTTGAACTTGCAAAAAATCGGCATCAAGTATCGTCTCATAAATTTATAATTACAAGAGATTAAGGCTTAATCTCATAAATTAAGACTAAAGCAGCTCGTTTCCATGTTGAGCTTGATAGTCCAAATCCTTGGCTTGGAAGAAGAACTGAAGAAGAAATGATTAAAAAAAAAAAAACACAAATGCGGTGAGCGTGGATCGAACACACGACCTTCAGATCTTCAGTCTGACGCTCTCCCAACTGAGCTATCCCCGCATGCATATTGCACCAGCCGGGAATCGAACCCGGGTCTGTACCGTGGCAGGGTACTATTCTACCACTAGACCACTGGTGCTTGATGTTTTAGAGCACATAGAAAACTAAATATAAAACTTTTAATGGTGCTTTTCATTTGCCCACATGGTTTTCATTTTATTGGAGAATTTTGCTCTATTTGCATTTGGTTGAAATTGAAAAAAAGCTAGGGAAAAAGCTGTAATAGGAAATCTTCTTAAAATATGACTATATGATCCACTTAAATTTGTTATTAAAATTACGTTGGCACTCCAAAATGTAGGCTTTAAAACATTGACACCTCACTTTATGTTTGTTGCCAATGATGGGTTAGTCAAGTGGTTAAAGACCCGTCCTTCAACGGGAGGGGACGTCTTGGGTTCGCACCCACTCGACAGTGTATATTAGTAACAAGCTACATTTCCAACAAAAAAAAAAATAAACATCATTATTTGCATGATGGTAGATTTGAAAGGATAGTTGCATGATGTTTGATCTTAAATTTTTCTTCAAAAATATGATTAAGAGTAGACACAGCAGGGATAACCCTCATTTTATCATGCTGAAATAGATAAATTTGAGAAACCAAAATAGGAGGTGTCAAAAAACCAAACCCTAACCTTAAGACATTCTTAGGGGAAACAAGAGAGATTAGAGAAAACTTTGGCGGCACCTTTGCAACGCATAGGCGGGAGGTAAGGTGGGAGTTGGACTTAAAAGACGTCGGAACAGCTGCTTGGCGGCAGAGGGAGAGCCAGAACAGGGGACGCATACGGTAGCATTTGCTCTACGACTCAGCTGGACGGCATCAACGGATTTTCAAGCGGATCCACCATTTTGTTTTCTCTATTTACCATTGGCCGGAAGCATCGAACGCAGAAGAGGAAGAAAAAGAAATAGAAGAGAAGAAACAGCAGCAGAAGTGCGAAAACAGCTTCAAGAACCGCACTACCACCACATATACCAACACCACAACCAAATTCAGAAAGAGAGAAAGCAGACAACAAAACCAACACAAGCACAAAGAGAGAGAGAGAGAGAAATACAGAGAGAGCATAAATCACGGACGCAAGCACAAAAAGAGAGAGAGAGAAAGACAACATCATCACAGAGATATAGAAACAACGCATATTCCAGGTTCCAGCACTATCTTCCAGGTTCTAGCACTATACACAGAGAGATACATGTTAGAGTAAAATCTAATTTATGGGCAATATATTAACTAAATTAAATTGTATTTATGCTATCTTATAACACAACATATTAAAGTGATCGGTTTAGTTATAAAGCATCGTAAAGTGTGGCCTCCTATGTGTAGAGACCAAAATGCAAGTTAAGGTTATTTATGAAATCAATATAATTACTAAACTTTATGATGGGTTAAGTTAGTAATTGAAACTGCTCAATATTGAGTAGTATATAAAGGGTCATAGTCCCCAAGCCAAATGCATTGCTTTTCTCTTTAACTCCCGTCATTAGAGAGAGAATTGAGAAATCAAAGATCTTCTCAAAAGGAGGGCTTGCATTCAAGGCTTGGAAGATCAACGATCATCATTCAATCTCAGGGATTCAGATCAACGATCCAAATCGAATTTTTTCTAAATCTTATGGATTCAGGTGAATTTCCGCACTTAATATTTTCTCGATGATTTGAAATGTTTGATCCTGGGTTAATTAAGATTCTACAAGTGGCATCAGAGCCATTTCATGTTGAATCATTGTGATTAAATCATATGAAAAATGTGATTTGAGAATTAGGGATATATATTTTTTTTATTTAAAAAAAAAAAAAGAAGGGGGGGTTTATTCAGAAACAAATCTATTTGTGGATTACTAATTTCCTTATTGGCTACACATTTATGGATTCAAATGATTGTTTCTCATTATTATGGTTAATATGTTATTATTTTGTTCCCTTTATGCATGTCAATTAATTAAGTTATTTAAGTGATTAATTAATTATGAAAGTACATTTCCTAGTTAGTTAATGTTATTTTCATTTGAAAATTCATTATGGATTCAGTATTTGAATTTTGGTATAATTTATAATTCAAATATTAGTATATGTATTTTGAAATAAATCGGTTGAAACAATAGTCACCAAAGTGACCTTTTTGTGGAAATTAATTTTATTCCAAATTACAAACAGTTATGTGCATGTAACTTATGTGAATATTAATCCACCTAAAGGAAGATCGATATTCAACAGAATTGCATACACATTTGTGGTAATAAGCATGTGACAATTATTCAGTTTTACAAGTGATTGATAAATCGGCCCAAAGGAAGATTTATTGATTCGACGTGTTCTTTATTATCTTTGTTTGATTATCACGCCAAGATATCAATCGTAAGTTAATATTTCTGTCCAAAGACTAAATATTAATGGAACGTCCGATATCTTGTGATGGGTTACTCTTATTTGAGTTTATAGATTAAAGTTATTATTATTTGTGGGCATGATTATTTGAATTGTTATATTCTCTATTTCAGCTATGGGATCTGCTTCTAATATATCAGCCAACATTAATTCTATTCCTATGTTGAATGGTTCTAACTTTAAATCATGGCAAGAGAACCTCTACATAGTTCTCGGAGTCATGGATGTTGACCTTGCATTAAGGGAAGACCCTCCAGCACCTCTTACAAATGAAAGTTCCTCTGATGAAAAAAGGAACAAGGAAAGGTGGGAGAGGTCAAATCGCATGTGTCTAATGATCATGAAGAAGGCCATTCCCGAAGCATTTAGGGGCACAATTTCAAAAAAAATAACTATGGCCAAGGAGTTCCTTAAAGATATTGAGCAAAGGTTTGCCAAAAATGAAAAGGTTGAAACAAGTACACTCTTGGCAAACCTAATCTCAATGAGGTATAAAAGCAAAGGAAACATTAGGGAGTACATCATGGAAATGTCTCATCTTGCTTCTAAATTACGAGCACTTAAGCTTGATCTCTCTAAAGATTTGTTAGTGCATTTAGTTCTTATATCTCTTCCCACACAATTCAGTCAATTTAAAGTGAGCTACAACTGTCAAAATGAGACTTGGTCTCTTAATGAGCTCATCTCTCATTGTGTGCAAGAAGAGGAAAGGTTGATGCAAGAGAAGACAGAAAGTGCTCATTTGACTAGTATTTCCAAGGACAAAGGGAAGAAAAGGAAGAAGGATAATAAGGTTGCAAATACAGCACCTAATAAGAAACAACAAAAGACCCCAGACGGTAAATGTTGCTTCTTTTGTGGAGCTGAAGGTCATCAAAAGAAGCATTGCACTAACTATCACGCATGGCGTGCTAAGAAAGGTATGCTTCTTAATTTGGTTTGTTCTGAGGTTGATTTAACTTCGGTACCACGACACACATGGTGGATAGATTCCGTTGCAACAACTCATATCAGTGTGTCTATGCAAGGTTGCCTGAGTTGCCGAAAGCCAAGTGATGGTGAGAGATACATCTATGTAGGCGATGGCAAGACGGTTCAAGTTGAGGCAATAGGAAATTTTAGATTATTGTTAAAAACTGGATACTATTTGGATCATGATGAAACGTTTATTGTACCGTCGTTTAGATGAAATTTGATTTCTATTTCTACTTTGGACAAATTTGGTTATTCTTGTTCATTTGGGAATGGGAAATTTAGTCTGTTTCATGATTCAAAATTGGTTGGTTTCGGTTCTCTATCAAGCTATGATAATCTTTATTTAATTGAATTAGTTGCTTCATTTAATGAATCCCTGCAGTTAACTACACAAGGTACTAAAAGAAAATTAACCAGTGAGGATTCAGCTGCGCTTTGGCACAAGAGATTAGGTCACATCTCCAAACGAAGAATGGAGAGACTTGTGTCAGATGAAATTCTTACACCCCTAGATTTTATTGATTTTCACATTTGTGTTAACTGTATTAAGGGGAAACAAACCAATAAAAGGAGATTTGAAGCCAATAGAACTTTAGATGTCTTGGAACTTATACATACGGACATTTGTGGGCCATTCCCTGTAGCCACTTGTGTCAACAATATTTTATAACGTTCATAGACGATTTTTCTAGATATGGCTATCTATATCTCATTCATGAAAAAGCACAGTCTTTGGATGTATTCAAAAGTTTCAAAGCTGAGGTTGAAAACCAACAAAGTAAAAGGATTAAAAATATCAGATCTGATCGTGGTGGTGAATACTACGGCAGGTATGACGGTTCAGGTGAACAACGTCCAGGACTGTTTGCTAAGTTCCTAGAGGAATGAAGTATTGTCCCACAGTACACTATGCCGGGTTCACCCACTATGAATGGTGTTGCTGAGAGGCAAAATAGAACGCTTAAAGTCATGGTAAGGAGTATGATTAGTCATTCTACCTTGCCTAAATCACTCTGGGGAGAAGCACTTAAGACTGCAGCATATATCCTTAATAGGGTTCCGACTAAAGCAACTGCCAAAACCCCTTATGAGCAATGGACAGGTAAGAAGCCTAGCTTGAAGCATCTACACATTTGGGGATGTCCAGCTGAGGCAAGGCCTTATAGGCCTAATGAAAGTAAACTGGATTCAAGAATAGTAAGTTGCTATTTTGTTGGATACTCTGAAAGGTCTAGGGGTTATAAATTTTACGATCCCACTACTAAGACAATTTTTGAAACAGGAAATGCCCGGTTCTTTGAGGATGTTGAGGTTGCGAGGGGAGATAAGGTTGGGGATTTTGCCTTTGAAGAAGAAGAGGAATACGTTGAAATTCCTACAACTGCTATTGACATTGATCAGGGTCTTGTTCCTGACATTGTTCAAGAAGCATACCAAAATCAAGACAATATCCAAGAGCCTCTCATTCCAGAAGAACAACCTCCACCACCTCAAGAACCTGTGCCACCAAGGAGATCCACTAGAGAGAGGAGAAGTGCAGTGCCAAATGATTACATCATATTTCTCCAAGAACATGAGTATGACATTGGTGCGGCGGAAGATGATCCAATCAACTTCCGTCAAGCCATGGGAAGTTCTAAAGCTCAAAAGTGGATCAATGCCATGAATCATGAGATGAAGTCAATGAAGGACAATAATGTTTGGGATATTGTCCCATTGCCTATAGATGCGAAACCCATTAGTTGCAAATGGATATTTAAAACCAAAAGGGATTCGAGAGGCAATGTGGAGAGGTACAAAGCACGTCTTGTTGCTAAAGGCTTTACACAGATAGAAGGCATCGATTATAAAGAGACTTTCTCTCCGATTTCAACGAAGGACTCTTTGAGAACAATAATGGCACTTGTGGCACACTTTGATCTTGAGCTTCATCAGATGGATGTTAAGACTACATTTCTCAATGGGTACATTGATGAGACAATCTATATGGTGCAACCAGAGAATTTGTATCTGGAGATGCGAAGAAGATGGTTTGCAAGTTAAAGAAATCCATCTATGGACTTAAGCAAGCTTCTCGTCAATGGTATTTTAAATTTCATCAGGTGATCATCTCACATGGGTTTGAGATGAATATAGTCAATGAATGCATATACCATAAGTTCAGTGGGAGTAAATACATCTTCCTGGTTTTGTATGTGGATGACATATTGCTTGCCACCAATGATACAAGTATGTTGCATGAAACCAAGAGATTTCTCTCAAACAATTTTGAAATGAAAGATCTTGGTGATGCCTCTTTTGTGTTAGATATACAAATTCACCGAGATCGTCCTCAGGGTGTGCTTGGTTTATCACAAAAGAGATATATTGAAAATGTTCTTAGAAGGTTTGGCATGCAAGACTGCAAACCAGGTAATATTCCTGTTGCTAAGGGAGACAAACTTAGTCTCAAACAGTGTCCCAAGAATGATTTTGAGAAAATAGAAATGCAGAAGATTCCTTATGCATCAGCAATAGGGAGTCTAATGTATGCTCAGGTTTGTACACGTCCAGATATTGCGTATATTGTTGGCATGTTAGGCAGATACTTATGTAATCCTAGAAAGGATCACTGGAAGGCAGCCAAGCAAGTCATGAGATATTTACAAAGACCAAAGGACTATATGCTCACGTATCGGAGGTCGGATCAGATTGAAATCGTTGGGTATACTGACTCTGATTTTGTCGGATGCCAAGATAGTATGAAATCCACTTTAGGCTATATTTACCTGCTCGCTGGAGGCGCTATCTCCTGGAAGAGTGCTAAACAATCTCAATTGTCTCTTCCACCATGGCAGCGGAATTTATAGCTTGTTATGAAGCATCCAATCACGGGATATGGCTGCGGAATTTTGTCACTGGGCTGCACATTATAGATGGCATTAAAAGACCACTAAAGATATTTTGTGACAATAAATCAGCAGTATTATATTCTAACAACAATAGGAGCTCGACAAAGTCAAAATTTATAGACATCAAGTTCCTAGTTGTTAAAGAAAGAGTTCAGAGTGGACATGTGTCTATAGAACATATTGGTACAAACTCCATGATTGCGGATCCGCTTACTAAAGCATTGCCACCCAAAGTGTTTCATGAGCACATTGCTTGCATGGGTGTGATTTCACTTGAGGATATTCAATTTTAGCGGGAGTATGTAACTTTGGATGGTTTCTTTCGTTATAGACATGTTTTAGTATGATTTCGGTTTTTGGGTATTTTAAAAGTTGTTTACTGCAATAAAGTATTCAGTTTATTTTCACTCTGATTTATGTGTGGTTTGATCTCACTAAGGCTTTAGGTGGACCAGTTGGAAATAGGCATGTTAAATCACATAACATGATATTTCCATGTTACACATCCACACTTGATCTTCACTATACTTGTATAGATATATGTGATCATTGATGGGTCTAATCACGACATATAAGTGATAAACATTGCCTTGGTCCCATATCTATATAATTAAAGGAAAGGTTGTTAAGATGCATAATGTTATGATAGCAAAAAAAAAAAATTCATGAGCTCATAAGGTATAATATTCATTTATAAAGTTAAATATATTGTCCAAGTGGGAGATTGTTAGAGTAAAATCTAATTTATGGGCAATATATTAACTAAATTAAAGTGTATTTATGCTATCTTATAACATAACATATTAAAGTGATTGGTTTAGTTATAAAGCATCGTAAAGTGTGGCCTCCTATGTATAGAGACCAAAATGCAAGTTAAAGTTATTTATGAAATCAATATAATTACTAAACTTTATGATGGGTTAGGTTAGTAATTGAAACTGCTCAATATTGAGTAGTATATAAAGGGTCATGGTCCCCAAGCCAAATGCATTGCTTTTCTCTTTAACTCCCGTCATTAGAGAGAGAATAGAGAGATCAAAGATCTTCTCAAAAGGAGGGCTTGCATTCAAGGCTTGGAAGATCAACGATCCAAATCAAATTTTTTCTAAATCTTATGGATTCAGGTGAATTTCCACACTTAATATTTTCTCGATGATTTGACATATTTGATCTTGGGTTAATTAAGATTCTACAATATAAGCATACAACACAAATGCCACCACCACGTATAGAGACAGAGAGAGACACATGGAGAGAGAAACAACACACACGCACACATAGAGATAGTACAACATAAAAATACAGACACAAATTCTCTTAAATATGTTAATGGATAATGATTGGCCCCACTTTGAAAATAAAATAGAATTACATTTAACATGTGACATTTAGAAACAAGTTTTACGTTTCCTTCAAAAATCAATCAAAATATATATATCATTAAAATATTTTAGAAATGATTTCATATATTATAAGAGTATATGTTTCAACTTATCTTCTAAATTTCCATATAAATTTTAGGGCTCCAGGACTAGTTCAACCAGATTTTTTTTTTCAAAATCCTAAAAGTAACATCTAAATAGCTATGTTGGTTTTATCCAACTTAGATTGCCACCCCTCCCATATACCTTCTAGGCACTAAAGACTTAGATATGCAACAACCTCATGTGTTAAATGCATTCATCCTCTTCCACTAGCTACATTACAATTAATTGGATAGGATTAAGGAATAAATTTCAAAAGCGTCCGTAAAACCACCTTTGTCAATTTCATGTACAAGTTATCAATTGATATCTAACTGATACATTGACAATTATATGTTCAAGTCAACAATGTATACATTAGGAAAATAACACATGTTTAACTTCATAACTTTTGTCTCTTGCGAGTGCAATATACCAACTAGTATCTCTTTTTCTATACTAATCATTTTGTATCATACACAATGTCATAATTATTAAATTTCCTTATTCTACTTTACATTACATATTATTAATATGTTGGCTTCATTAAGTATTCATTTGGTTGGTTATTATTTTTTACCATATTAAATATTGATTGTTTGATCTTCAGTACATGCACATATATTATCATGAATTTCATAATCATTAGATCTAATTTTTTATTTACTTCGAATTTATTTTAGTTACAGTTTATATTGTATTACAATTCAGCATTCTTATATAATTGCTAATTATAGGTTTCTATATGAATAATTATATATAAGAATAAAATTTCATAATATTAAAAAAAATTATAATTTAACTATGTAATGAAATAATACATGATAATAATAATAAATAATTAAAAATAAAAACTTAAAACATAATTGTAATGTGTAGGCAAAATGATGAGAAAAGCTTGCATCAACGAGCAAGCACTTTATGAAGAAGATATGGAACTACAACTGATGCTACAACAGAAGCAAATCATACCATGCCAAAACACAAGAGGTTCAGGTAGAATACTCAAAATGGCATTCATGGATTCAAAGGTGAGTGCAAAGAACAAATTATAAAAATTAAAAAAAAAAAACCTTAAACTTAAGACTTTAATAAAAATGAACCCTATAAAAATATTTAATACAACTAATTGTTGACGCATGGGACAACAATTCAAGGTGTGATGTTCAATGAAACGATAAACAAATATGAAGACATGCTGCAAGAGAAAAAGACATACATCGTCACAAAACCATTGATCAAGAAAGTTAATACCAACTTTACCAACATCCACAAGGATTGGAATTGATATTCAACAGAGACTCCAAAATAGAAGAAGTTGTGGAGCAAATCAACCCGAATATATTCCAACACAACTTCACAGCTTCTTGATGCAATAGAGGCAGAGTACGAAAAGAACAACTTGATAATTGGTAAGGAATCGTAATAATAAGCCGTAATTTAAATTATACTATTATTTAAATATTATATAATATTAATTAACAATTTAACATTGTATCAAATTCAAACATATGTGATTGGAATCATAACAAAAATGTAAAGTATGATCCAGCTCGATGAACGGCGAGTAAAACGAGACTTACATATAAGCAGCAAATAGTAAACTTACAACATTATAAATTTACTCTTAAACAATTAAAAGTAATGTTATTACCTTGATATGATGATATTTTCATTGACATTAATACGATCAATGTTTTGTGAGACATTGTTTTTTGAGTTTTTCTCCCTCAAATGTTGTGTGGTTCCCCCACAATGTTACTGTCATGTGGTCCAACCTATTAACAATAACAAAAAAGAATAATCTTAGTAGTTTTTGTTTTTATAAGAGATCATATCAAGGTAACCGGTTCTCAGGACTATAACTATAATTTAGCAATAGATGATGCAAACACACAATACCTTGAGAAATTTCTCAATTTATTGGCACCAAATGGATTACCACCTCACCAATTGATATTAAAAAAAAAAAAAAAAAAAAAGTCTTGTGATGCTTATAAGAAACTTAAATCTTGCACAAGGAGAATGCAATGGAACAAGATTGGTTTGTCGACAACTTCAAAAGAATGTCATCATAGCTGAAATTGCAATTGGTCAATTCTAGGAAAATTTGGTTCCAATACCAAGAATACCATTATGCCCAACAGAGAATAAAGGATATCCCTTTCGTTTAAAAAGAAAGCAGTTCCCAATTCGACTAAGCTTTGTAATGACGATTAACAAGTCACAAGGGCAAACAATACCAAAAGTTGGTATCTATCTACCAAAATCGATATTCTCACATGGACAACTATACGTTGCATTATCAAGAGGAATCTCAATATCAACCACAAAAGTATAGATCAAAAAGACGAAAAAAACAACAAAAATAGAAGAGTACACAAAGAACGTGGTTTACAAAGAAGTTCTCATTCAAAGGTAATACAAACACTTGAATTTACATACAATACTAAAACATAGCTAAATATTACTCATGACATTCATCAAAAAATTTATCACAAGATTACAAACCAATCAACATCATTTGACTGAAAAGAAGTAACAAAATACTCCAAAAAAGGTAACTAATTGAACTACATCAATTTGACTACCTCAAAATAAACAAACATTTCTCATCATTTACATACATATTGACTTAATAAAACTTCATTGCATAAAATGGAGAATGCATAACGTGAAAGCTATGAATGAAGAAATAAAAACAAGAATTATTGGACATAAATTTTTAAAATTATAGAAAAACTAATTTCATTCAAACAACAGTTCTCATTGTTACAATTGTAAAATTAAGCACATTTACTGCAAATCATGATTCTTCCAATTTTTTCCATGTTTAATTTGTTTTGACTGCAAATCACTTATTCTCAAGATAAATTCCACTTCAAACAAACAAAGCAAATGAATGGTATTACTTTAAACATGAACCTTACTAAGTTAATCTTCAAATACCAAAATTCCATATCAAAGAAAAGAAGAATACCAAGTTACCAAAAATACAAAAAACCAAATAAAGCATACTCTACGTTTACAAACGGATGCTAATTCTATGTGAACACACCACACGTGCATATGCATGTGCGTCCTTACTAGTATATATATAAAGAAAAAAAATGATAACACAATGTATTAAATCACTTGAGGGGTATTATGATCCTTGCGACTCACCACCCCTCGTCCCACCCCGAGGATGTAATCAAGGTGCGGTCCCGAGATGAACCTCGGCTCTCCACTCTCCAAAATAATAATAATAAAATTTGAATACACTTAACAGCGGCCAACAGTATTAGTTTGGTTAGGACCAAGGAATAACTTATCATCAAAATTCCCCTGTCGACACCATGGAAATCGTTTGGCGACCATTTAGGTGATTTCGCCCAGGTTCACCAAGATTTCGTTTCTTGGGGGACCCACACGAAACCGGCCGGGCCACTAAGGGGACCCACACGTAAAAACTTTTTTTTTTTTTTAGAGGTATCTTTAACAAGCCCAATACATTAATTATAAATTTATTTTCTTGGTGAATAAATAACTAATTAGAGAAACATCCTCGAAATGGGGAGGAACCCCAACAAATACAAGTGAAAACCAAAAGTGGTCCACCGGTAAAGATTACACCCAGACGAAATGTAGTAGATGGTGGCCCAAAAACTAAATTTTTGATAATGTTTTTTATTCATGTTTTTTTTTGGGGAAATTAATCTACTCAAAGCTGATTTTTTTTTTTTTTTTGGTTCGAACGATTTCGTAGCTCTCTAAACAAAATTTATAGAGGATCCAGAAATCGAGGTTTGCCATTGTGACTCATTAGTCATCTGACTCTATTTACATAGTTAAACTTAATAGACTCAAATGCATTACGTTCAACTCACCCAATCCACTCCTGCTAGCCCTCTCGGGGGGGGGGGGTAGGGGGGGGGGAACCGAAACTATTTGAATTCTAAAAAAGTGTAATCTACTTGCTAATCAAGCTACATCTTTTGTAGCTTCCAATTCAACATTGATGTTGATATGCCTCCACTTGGGGGAAGAGGGGGGAGAGGGGTTTCCTCAACCAAGGGGTGGAAAAGGGGCCATGTGTGGTGTAAGATTTCGGACTAGAAGTTCAAACTTCAAAGTCAATGTAATTAATGTCCATAGTAAACTGTAAACTTCACTTTACCTTCCCAAGTTCCCTTTTGCCTTCCTTCTATCACCGCCGATTCAAAACACGATAACAAACTCGAAACCAAACTCAAACCATTGACAAAACTCACAAATCGTTTAAGAGACTCTTAAATCACCTTAGCCTCTTTTTTTAAGTTTTCTCATCATTCACGTTAGCCTGACAGATTGAGGAGCCATCTTCTCTTCCCCAACTTAATGGATTAAGTTATGGAAATGAAAAGCTTTAGACATTAATAACCAAGCTAGAAATGAGAAGTTTCTTGGGAAATCAAGAGTTCCCCCCCCTTATTTTCCTGGAAAGAGGTAAGAATTAGAACGATCGTTTCCTTCTTTACGCCCATGGAAGATGAAACATCCAAAAGTCCATAAGTATTCCATACATTTATTTCCACAAACTTTCCATATGAATGATTTTCATGCCATTCACTAAAGCAATTCCAACCACACACATCGGATTACTATGCTTTTGGTGTCCTCAAAAAAGTAATGGAAGGAACATTGTATCAACTCCCATGGCTAGGTGTGTAATGCCTTCTGCTTCCAATTCAATTTCCACATGAGTGGTACATCTGACTTTTGTAATACACGCTATTAGCTTAAAATTATTTGATTCAACCAGTGGATTCTCAATCCTACACTTGAGAGCCTCTATAAGTCTCGCTCTCACATAACATTCAAATGACTATTAAAATATCATTCAACTTAATGACTAGTATTACAATTTTAAATCCAAATCCTATTTTGACATTTTTCATTGGTTTTTTTTTTTTTTAAGTTGATTTTTTAAACTAACAAAGCAAATCACTTTTAATAGTACTACTCTTTTATCTGAATTTTGTAATTATATCCTCAACGAATAAATTCAAAGAATACGGTAAACATATTCCAAGATAAAAAATTTTATTTCCTTGCAGCTTTATATTTTCTGCCTTAAAATTTTACCTGAAAAGATCTACCACAGAAAAATTTTCTTACGAGGTAAAATTTTTATTTGTTCAAAAAGATTTCAAGGTGGCACTCGGTTACTCCGGCCAGTAGGGGAACCAATTACGAAAGATTCCAACCGGTTCAATTTTGGACCGGGTTTAAGGACGAGGGACCATCACGACCATATTATGAATCTCTGGTTCCATTTGCTTCTCTGTCACACCCCGTTATCAAACACTGGCGACAAGATACCATCTCTCTTCTGACTCTCTCTCTCTGGTAACTTCAATTTCTTCTGTATGTTTGTTGAAGTGTTACTGAAATCATAGATTCCTGAATTTCAATAATTTTGTGCTTAATTTCGTGTCATTCTTTAATTCTTCTAATCAATTGCCTTTGAATCGCTATATGGTTTGATTGTATTTCCAGATTCAAAGATAAATCTGCTGTTCTCTTCGGGGAGCCGATCTCCATGGATCAAGCAGAGTTAACAACGGAACAGGTCGGTGATCGCTTTTTTTCTTCTCCGATTTCCCGTACTAAATAAATTTGGGTGCTATTTCGTGTATTCTGTGCTTCAATGTGCAGAATTCGGCACGTATGATTAATTGTGTTCCTGTTTCAGAATTTGAATTCTGAACTTATTATTATTTCCCTTCTGCTTAAGCAATAATCACGGTGAAGTGCCTTATGTTGGTGTTTGAGTTTGAGCCGTTTTTGGAGAAGAGACTCCTCTTGCCCTTGTAGACAGAAAGAGTGGTGGGTTAGTTGGATGTGTAACGGGGACTAGATCTGCCGTTATGCTTCATTGTTTATCCAGTATTGTATTTCCCCAATTTCTTTTAGTTTCAGTTCATAGCAAGCTAGTGCAATCTCCAGTTTTCAAGATTGGGCCTACGAATAGAGCTTCTTAATAATTGGGTCCCTGATGTGCTTAGTGCTCTATTAGAGTAGTAGGGAACTTGTAGGAAATCTGTTGAAAATTATATTAGTTGGCTTGGCATTCTGAGCTAGATGCCTTACAACCCATCGCACCTTCGAACCATACACTTTCGAAGTCCTATACGTGCCATGATTTTTCATAACTTCTGGACATTAATTAATCTTTCTCTTTGAGAAGTTATTTACTTATCCTTCCCTGCTTATAAAAAGGGAAAATAAAGAATGTCATTCTTCTGCTTTATTTAGATCCAGTTAATCTTGCAGTGTCATTGCTTTGGATTTATCATAGCTTTCAAGAATTAAAATCTGACCTGGTATGGTGGTACTTTGAATGTTAGCCCCGGTTTAAATATGTTAAACTGTCGGGTGGTTTCAAATGTAGTTATTTTTGAAGGTTGTCAGTTGTCACTGTGGAACCACCTTTACTTTTGTGTAGGCTTAGGACAGCCTAGGTTTTCACATTTCTGGGTTGAACCATAAGAAAGTGCTAGGACAGATTAGGGTTCAATAATAAATTAAAAGGAAAAGAATCAAGATGCCATACTGTAATGGGACTGAATATCCTTTAGTGAAATTCAGGTACAAAAGAAGACAAGGGAAGAAACCTAACAGAGAAAAGAAAACAGTAAAAGGGCAAAAGAAGAGAGACAACGCGATCTTCACGTGCCACCATAAGCATAGCTTAGATAGAAAACACAAATTTATCCCATCACTGTCAACAAATTTATAATGAGTCAATGACAGGTATACATAATACTTTTTTATGAAAAAAATGAAAGTTCTTAAATGTAAATTTTCCTAGCTACTTTATTACTTGTAACTTGACTTTCTTGTTAGGAAAACAAAACTTTTGAAGATAGGAACTCCTAAACCATGGCATTTTGACTCAATTTGTAATTCATCTTAGAAATTAAAATTTTCAAAGATAACTCTATTTGCTAAGCATTTCAGAACACTTTAAATAACTCCAGATACAGAAGAAAATTTATGCCTCCTCTCAAGGACCAAATATATCTAGAGCTTATATTTTGGCCCATTACTAGTAAAACCTTATTTATAAACAGGCCCAACCTAAATAAAACAAGACCAGGCATTTTTCTTTCTTGCTGGTTGCATCAACTTAATTGACATTTTGTTCCATTGTTGAAGGTTCTCAAGAGGGACATTCCATGGGAGACCTATATGACGACTAAGCTGATCACAGGAACATGCCTTCAGCTTTTAAGGCGTTATGATAAAAGATCTGAAAGCTACCGAGCAACATTACTTGATGACGTAAGCAACTTATGCTAGCTTGTTATTTGTCCCTTAATAATTGTGTTTTAACTTCTCTTCAGCTGGTCACTGGTTTTCATGCTGTACCTTCCACTCTTTTTCTTTCTCCCTTTTGTTTTTTCACTTAGATGGGAATGACCAGCAGACTGATGGGGACTGATGGGGACGGATGATAACGAGCTTTCAATTATCATTCAGCACCCTCCATCTTCTTTCTCCTGCTGGCTTCTCTGTGATGTATTTATTTGATGGGCACAACCATTTTGCCTTCATGTATATTTTTTTTTCTTGGTTAGGGGCGGAGGGTTTTTTTTTTTTTTGTTGTTGTTGGGGGGTGGGGGTGGAAGATGGAGGTGGATTCAGTCTGAGGGAAAGGGTATAGTGCTCAGAGGCTTTACTGGTGAAATCCATTTGTTAAACAGGAAGTCTATAAGCATATGTGTTGATCTTGATCCGTTGTCAAGTTTAATTGGCCAATCCCAACAGGAATCGGCAGAGTTTGAAGGAAACTGTTGCTTGCAGAGTTAGTTAGTTGATATTTGTTGGAGACTGGTCTTTCTTAGTTTGGCCAAGTTGCTCGACCAATCTCAGTACATGAAGCATAGTACTAGCATGATACTCTGACTGCCTGAAAGGGAGCAAACTAGAACTGTGCTTTTGCAAGAGTACCAACATTGCGGATGGATAACATAGGCTACATATGGATACAGTCCAGTATAAAGATGGTATTCCATATCTGCATTTTCTCTAGCTAGATCATCTGCAAAAATATTGGTGGATAATCCTAGCTTCATTTGTGACTAATAATGCAACTTTAGCAGCTTCACTGTTCACTATAAGTGTCTTGGTCTCTTTCTGATATTTAAGAGAGGGCATTGTCACAGGAAGGTCCAGCTTATGTTCGAGAATTTGTCAACATATTGCACACAGTAAACAAGCCAGAAACAGTGGAATATGTTCTAGCTTTTATTGATGAAATGCTTACAGGTAACTAAGAAAGTTCTTCTGCAGCCATATATTATCTTGCATTTTGGTTAATTGACATATTCTTGGTTTCTCTTGGCAGCAAACCCGAAGCGGGCTAGACTATTCCATGACCAATCTCTTGCAAATGAAGATACCTATGAACCTTTCCTAAGTTAAGTATTTAATGAAGTTCCTCCATACAAGTATTGACTTTTTCATCAGCCATCATGATACTGAAGGATGGGACCTTTTCTCAAAAAAACTCCGGATCCCGAGAAGAGTTGAAGATGGTGCAACATCGAATCTTGTTACCTTACTTCAAATGGGGCATCCACTAATATCACTGAAAACATTGTTAAAATGCTTCTACGAGAAGGTTTTATTGAAAATGTGAGGAAACACCAGGAAAACAACAAATATTTCTGGGTTCATGGTTTTTTTTTTTTTTTTTTTTTTTTTTTTATAATAATTCAATCCAAACCTTGATTGATGATCATCTATTTAAATTAATTAACCAATCTTTCATCAGCCTGGAATAAAAAGGAAAAAAATCAGGAAAACAGGTGTGAAATGACCGCCTAAAGTGTAGGCTGGACTTACTGTGCTAGTAACAACAAAAAGAGTACAAGTTTGGTGTTTCTACTCTGTAGTCTGTAGGTGGTGATACAGATTTCGATCAGATGTTCAAGGATCAAACTTTGATGCCATTCAAATAATAAAAAGCAAAAAGAAGATAAATAGGGAGGAAGAAAAAGAGAATAGAGACAGCTACAACTTTGTGAGTACAACTCGTGTTGAGACTCCCACTTCATTCAATATAACATTAAGCGACAAGTCTATTAAGGGCACGAAAGGGGCAGGCCTTGGCACAATGGTCAGTGGACTACGGGTGTAGCCTGAGGTCAAGGTATCGAAACAGCCTCTCGACAAAAATTGTTGGGGTAAGGCTGCATGGGGACTTTGCTTGTGCGGAAGCCTTCTGCCCCAGGTTTGCCCTTTTCTAATCCTATTAAGGGCATAGAACAAAATACATCATAAACAATAATATTGCTGTTCACTTGAGCCATATGCATGGATATTGTCAATTATACTGTTCATGTGGACTTTGCTATGAACTTCTCGATTGAAAATTTCTAACACAAGCCACTTTCCTTTCTACGCCGCACCCTTTTTTTCTTTTCAGATTGCTTTGGAGGGATAACTGGTTTATGCAAGAGAAGAGCTGTAAGATATTGACATTGATTGTAAGGTACTTCAAACTCTAATTTCTGTAGTGTTAAATATAAAAATTTTCTCCTTATTAAGAGAAAAATTGATGCCTTCATATAATTCTTCCTTTGATATTGATGTTTTATTTTCGTGGAATAGTGCTAGACCAAAAGCTCAAAATGGTCTGTATGAAAATGGAGCCTCAAATTCAAAGAGCAAGCTTAGTTCTACTGATGATGTTCTTAATAGATTGGTGGAATGGCTATGTGCACAGGTTAGTTTGTTTCTCTCCACTGTGTGCTGCTTCTGTTCAGCTGCCCTAAACTTTTAGTTGGCATAAAATCTTCAAATGTCCTTCTGTGAAGCCAATTTCTGCTCTTTGTTGCTTCAGTTTGTCACCTCTAAGGCCTTCACATTCTCTGTTTTGGGATTGTAATGAAAAGATAAAACACCTGTCAACCATGTTAATAAAGAAAGCTATAACCTGTTACACAGTTTGGTTGGATATTCAGTTTTAAAATCATATAAATATTTAAATGGTCCAGAATGCATTTGTGATGACCCATGCTATGGTTCTTTGCTGTGCTGTAGGACTTCCAGGAATTTGTTTGAATATGTCCAAAGCGGTGACTGTAATTAATGTAAACTTGAACTTCCTCCTAATCTTGAACACAAACAATATTGACAAATATTTAGAATTTCTTTGTAAATTGGTTTAGCTGCATGGGGGCCTGCACATTGGATTTCTGTGTTGGGACATCAAGAGAAAAACTGGTTTTTGATCAAAAAATATAGATGCAACAACGGTATCAATCACTGCTGTTTCTTTTTTAGTGTATTACACACATCAGACCATGTGTGCCTCTATTGCATGATATGGTTTCCAATTACGTTTTAGAATATAGAATATTCAGATTTTTCTTCAGAAGGTTGACTTCTTCTGGAATCAGAGTTATTTGTAAAGTCTCACGAAAAATATCGTGATGACATTTAAATATTTATATCATGTTTAAATTATCTGGAATTTCCAAAATATATCTCCCACAATCACTCTCTTCCCTCAAATATGATGACAAAAAGCAATGTTAAAAAATAAAAAAATAAAAAATTCTGTACACCAATAAACAAGGTGAAAAGCTAGTCAACTTGCATACAGAAATTAGGTGAAAACTCTTGCTCTCCACTTCAAACTGAACTATCGGATTGAACTAGTCAACTTGCATTTAGAAACTCAATTGAACTCAATCAGCTGTAAATCAATAAACCAGGTGAAAAATTCTTGCTCTTCACTTAGGTTGTAATATATATTTTTTGGATGAATGAAGAATTCATCAACCAAAAAGAAAGAAAGATTTTTTTTTTTTTTGGGGGGGGGGGGGAGGGAAGAGAACATCTAGAGAGCAAAGGGCAGACCCTACCAAGGCCAACCAGGCCCATAGCAAAAGAAAAACAAAAAAAGGAACAAGGCACTAAAAGCCAAGACTAAAGAGCCCAGGCAAGCTCAAGGGTTCCTATTTTTCTTCTTCTTTTTCTTGAAGTTATGGGCCCAACAATGAAGTCTTCATTAAGGTGGCAGCACCCTTTAGTTGATTGGCTACTTCTCCTGTGACCCCAAAGTGGAGGAGAAGGGGATCAAGTATCCTGGCTGAAGTCTTTGACGCCCTCAATCATCGAAATTAGGGCCCAGGGAGAGGGATTGGTGGGCCCAGGTCGGGAGGAAGCATGACTCCTGATCCCCCCCCCCCCCCCCAAAGTACCAATTCAGTAACTGTTAGTGCCAACAAAATGGTGGAAAACTATTCCATAAGCTTTTGGCACCTTTCTAGGTTGCTATAAGAGCAAGGATATTTCTTATGAGTTACGAGTGGTCCATCTCTAATTGAATTTCCTAGTGGTGGTGTTTACCATGATAACTTTCTTAATTAGGTATGTTGGTCTGGCAGTATATCTCTTTCACTTTGTGGTTGATAATATGTCTAATCTGCAGCTGAAGAAGCCTTCCCATCCTACTCATGGTGTTCCAACTGCTATCAGCTGCCTGGCAACTTTACTGAAGGAACCATTGGTCAGATCTTCATTTGTTCAAGCTGATGGGGTTAAGCTCCTTGTTCCATTGATTTCTCCAGCATCAACTCAGCAATCTATCCAGGTAGTCTAATGTTAATTTTCCCTTTCTTATAAATCATTTAGATGAATAAGGATAGTTTGTTCAATTTTTGAAGTAAATAAAGTCGAGATTAAATTCTAGAGTGTGGCTCAAGTTTCAAATGAGATGGGCCCAAAATTTTAGTTAAAATTAGTTTTCTAAGAAACTGAGATGAAACCATGGCTTGTTTTAAAAGTCCCAGGTTTAGGCAAGTTTCAACAATATCTTGGAATTCGGCAGTTTCGACCAGTAGCTTAAAAATATCTGTAGTTTTGACCAATAAATGCATAGTTATGAGTTATGACCAATTTTAATCAATTTCAACCAACTGAATTTCAACAATTTTGGCTAGTTTCATCAAGTTTTTTCAATTTTGACCAACCCATCATGTATTGAGTTTAACCCAAATTTCTTGGTTTCAACATGATTCAGCCCATCAGCCATATCTCAGTTTCTGGATGGTTGAAACCAGTTTTGAAATTGAAATCTTGATCCTTGGTGTAGAGAGAGTTGGTTTTCTTATGTAGGTTGGAATGAAAAGATTTTCAAAGATGTTTGGAGACCAGAGTTTTGAAATTCATGAGGAATGTTTGCTCAGAGATTACCTATATCAAGGTTGATAAAGCAGCGTTTTCTGTAGGTCATCATTTGTCCAATTCTGTTGAGAAAATTCAGTTACACTATTAATCTTGATGCAAAATTATGGACAGGTGTTGGATGAACCATAGTCCACTTGATCAAAAAATTCTACGATCAGACATGGGTCAAGTGAAAATTCCCAAACCTGGCATAGATTAGAGTCAGATTCAAAAGGTTGGGCTGAAACATTTCCAACCCAAATGCAAGCTTTGGTGTAACTGGTAGTAGTCAACCCTCGTATCAGTGTGTTCAATAACTGATACCCTTGTATGCATGAGTCTGGAAACTGAAAATGTTTATTGTTACTTCTACTTAATCCAGATCCCTATCCAGTTGTCATGATCATTTCCATGTCTGGACTGATCATGTGGTTACTTTAATCATTGGATGGTTGGAAAATTCTGTGACACACCACCAGGTGTCCCTCCTTGGTAGTTCAACACTACAACTTGATCAGGGCTGGGTTGAGCAATTGGGTAACTTGAATAGAGCCCAATGTAAAGCATAGCCTGATTTTAGCTCAAGGTGAGGACCAAATTTCTCATGGGTTGACTGACTCTAGCTGAAATCCATGCAGATCTCAACCATTTGGTCCAACATACATGAGGCTTTTCCTCTTATTTTAATCAGTGGAATCAAGTCTTTATGCAAATTTAGCTCTTTTTATTTTTATTTTTATTTCTTAGGTTATTTTGACATATTGAAATGTCAAATTTGTCTGAAAATTTATCCGTGGTAGAAAAGATGGGAAAGCTCTTTTTTGGGGGCCCAGCTGGATCACTATCCCCCTTACGATTATTTATTTGTTTTTAATTTACATACTTTTTCGCCTTCTGATTGACATTTCTTGGCAGCTCCTTTATGAAACATGCCTTTGTGTATGGCTGCTGTCCTACTATGAACCTGCTGTGGAATACTTGGCAACTTCTAGGGCCCTGCCACGTCTATTAGAGGTTGTTAAAGGTTCGACCAAAGAAAAGGTAAGCTATGGTCTTTGGTTATATGTTGAGATTCTTTTTCGTTTGTGACAGATCCTCTTTATATCAGTAACTACTCTCACGTGCAGGTTGTTGGAGAAGTGATAGTTATTTATTTACTACTACTACTACTATTATTATTATTTTATGGGAAGGTGGAGCATGAATAGCCATGTAAATTGCTTGGCTGAACGCTCCTAGAAATCCTACTATTAAATCTGGATCGTCCATCATAAACGGTTCAGATTTAATTCGATAAATTCAATGGTAGGATTTATTTACACAGCTGTTCAGCTACATTTATGTGTTATTTGATTATTATTATTTTTTTATTTTTCTTCTCTCTCTTCATTCTTAATTCCTTTTCTGTGCATGTTGAGCACAGTTATTACCAAATTTCCTTTCCCAGTTGAAAGCAAGCTTCATTAATTTCCACCTAGCCCCAAGTCCCATCTTTCTGTTTTCAAAATTTTCCTCTTGTGAGAATGTTCTCAAAAGTTTCTTTACTAATATGTTAGCTTTATTTGGTCAACTTTTTGTAGGTTGTGAGGGTTGTTGTCTTAACCCTAAAAAACTTGCATTCAAAAGGAACATTCGGGGCTCAAATGGTTGACCTAGGATTACCACAAATTGTACAAAATCTGAAAGCGCAAGCATGGAGTGATGAGGTGAGTAGTTGTGAACTTTGTAAAGTTTTTCCTTCATTTTTCTTTCATTCATTTGTTTTAGAACGAGATTTTGGTGGATGAAAGAAGAGAAGTTGTGACCAATCTTTCTTTGCTTAGTTGATCAGGGGAATTGTATACAAACAAATTCAGTCACCAGCATTGGATGGTGGTGACGAGTGCAAGGAACACGTGTTTAATAGAACTAGCCCCTTCTGTATTAAACCTAAAAATACTTACCCATGACCCAAATGATGCAAAAGGACTTTGAATCTAGACTTGATCAAGCCAAGTCAACCAGATTTGCTGTTTGCAACATCCAGTGTCTAACTAGCTATCCATCTTTAGAAAGGCCACCATTGGTTGGTTTTACAAATGAGTGTTGATTGATGGGCATAATTCTGGATTAATTGTTGTGAAGTTGTACTTAGTTGAAGCAAGCTTTTCCTGAAAGAAATTGAGAATTTATTGACTTAATTTTGAGCATTGGTATTTCAAGTTTTTCCATTTGAAAATCTGGCTGATTCTGATACTAATTATCGTTTCAAATGATTAAATGTTGGGGTATTGTTCTTGTTTTGACTTAAATTGATGCATTAAGATAACACGATTAGAACTGTGTTCAAGGGCTCTCTCTTGATTGTATATCTCCTATTGCGATGGTGGTTAGTTATTATTTGGAAGGACTTTTTGGTGTTGATATAAATAGCTCAAACAACCAAAGAAAACTATGGAATTTACCAAGTACATTGTTAGATGGGAGTGTACACATAGCCCCTGAGACAGACCAAGTAATTGGTATATTCATTTGTCGGCTAAAATTTTTACATTGATTCCCTACTTGGATATATTTTATTTGTGGATGGGGAAAGAAAAAGCAAAAATTTAATGGAAGGACTGCAATCTTGACATTTGAATGCCAAGATTTTGTCTCCTTAATATTGTGCTTTGTCTTACATTATTGCCTTTGGAATTCTTTTCAGGACCTGTTGGAGGCTTTGAATCAACTGGAGGAGGGGCTTAAAGATAACATTAGGAAATTGAGTTCTTTTGACAAGTACAAGCAAGAAGTTCTTCTTGGGCATCTAGACTGGTCACCCATGCACAAGGATCCAAACTTTTGGCGTGAGAACATAACAAAGTTTGAAGAGAATGATTTCCAGGTACTGTCAATTTCCCATTCCTATTTCTTCTTTGATCTTCTTGGGGTTGGGGCTGGGGTCGGGGTCAAGGATAAATTTCCATCTTGTGTTTGAAATTTGCATCAATTTAGATACTCATATGTATTATGTGGTGCACATAATTGCTGGAGATGTAGCCTCTGAGTGATGCTGAATTGAAGACATTTACAAGAAAGGAAAAGCCTAATGGGTATGGCCCATCAAAGGCCTAAAGCTATGATCCAAATCAGCCCATGTCTTTCATGGGCTAGGATTACTTTGGTGGATTAAGATCAGCCCATATATTTTTATCTTTACGGACTAAACCTAAGCCCAAGTCTAGTCCTTAAGATTTTCATCAAAGTCAATAAAAGAGGCTATAGTTTGAAAATAAGAACTCTTGTCAAAAGGGATTTTCCTTTTTCAAGAGTTAGGTAGTAGTTGAAACATTAATAGTAGGTGTTAGCTAGTGGTTGGATGGTGTATTTAATGTTTATGGCTCTTTAGAATGGCTATATAAAGGGAGTAATGTAAGAGGGTTGAACATACACTCATCATGTTGAAATCAAAGTTGCTTTGTTAGCTCTTCTTCTCTTTGAAGGAACCTTGTGTTTGATCAAAGTAGATTGGTGTCTGATCCAATCAATCCATGTTGCGGTGTGAAGCTTGGGTGTTACTTTGTTGTTCTTATCGTTTTCTCAATTCCCTCATATTGTCCCTTCAACTTCTTCATCACTGATAAGTCTACTATAATGATCTACACTTCATCCTGATTTCCAATAGAGTTCATAGTATTATGCCCCTGCTTTGAGGAACTATTCAGTCCCTATTGTTATGCTATTATCCTCGTAATACCACTCTAGTTTTCGGCCCTCTTTCACATTTGAATTCTGTTTCATCTTAAGTTTATCAAATTTGAAATTTATTCCCTGTGAAACATCTTATTTGGCTATGGTTTTGATCAATTAAATACAATACTATATTATTTGGTATTTGAGCTATGACAGAGAGTGAAAATTATGGACCATCCGGTCCAATTGACCCTATGGCAGCGATGATGGAGATGTTTCAATAATTGAGCGACTAGATCACTGTGAATCAAAAGCAAGTGGAAGAGAGGCTCTCTCAAAGGAGGCTAGAGTTGTTGCCTTTATTCATGCCCCACATCCTCCACTTGGTGAAGAATCCCAACCAATTGACTCTGTAGCTAATTTTTATACCTAGAGGAATATAGGAAGAGGGCCCCAAAGGATTCCAGTTGTGCAACCAACCTTCAAAGAGCACCT
This sequence comes from Hakea prostrata, assembly GCF_041222555.1. Taxonomy (NCBI): domain Eukaryota; kingdom Viridiplantae; phylum Streptophyta; class Magnoliopsida; order Proteales; family Proteaceae; genus Hakea; species Hakea prostrata. The sequence continues at coordinate 14,566,522 of NC_142608.1, forward strand.
ATGGAGTTATTTCACTAGAGAGCAACCTACATTCAATAGGCATGTTGGTGACTCTCAAAAGGTTAAGCTTGAACTCAAGGAATACTCTAGTAAGCATGATCCTCAAGTGTTTTATGATCAGTTAGCTACCTTGGATGACTACTTTAATTGGTATAATCTATTGGAGGCACGAAAGATGAAGCTAGCACGTACCAAACTAGTCGGAGCTGCATGTGAATAGTGAACTTGTAAATATGAGTTAGAGGATTGTGGTAGAGCTCCTACTACGTGGGAGGAAATGAAGGAAGAACCGAGAGAAAAGTACTTGTTATCTACTTTTTAATTGCAACTACAAGACAACTTAAATTCTCTTCGTCAAGGGAACTTGTCAGTTTGCAAAATATATGGGACAAATTGACTCTCTTTCTTCTTGTACAGAAATTCGAGACAAGGAGATCCAAATCTTGTCATGTTTCAGATTGGATTTACGGCCTAAAATCAATTGAGCCATTGGCGTTATGGATGTAGAGAATATGTGGGACTGTTTTGAAAAAGCCCTATGTGCGGAAGAGTTATTGGCATCCAGCAACAAACGGTTTGGATACCAAGCCGGGGAGGTTAGGCAAAATTTTTCCGCATAAAAACCTGCTACAGCAACCCCTACTCAACCCACATTTCCTACATGACAAGATAAGGGCAAGGATTTTATGACTAGTGGTAGGCAAGCACAACGTTTTCATTGTCAAGAGGTTGGACATTATGCTAAATATTGCCCACAACGTCAAAAGATTAATATTGTTGCTGAAGTTGAAAAGGCAGTAGAGGAAGAAGATCCTGATCTATTACCATACCCGCTCGACGATGGTGACTATAACGGAGCTGCATATAATGAGAATGATGCCAACGGTGGTGATGTTTATGGCATTCATATAGTAAGCCGCATCTTGGTGGTTGAAACCAAAGGAGAGGATTGGTGGCACAACTGTATCTTCTATAGCCGTATGAAGTTTGGAGATATTACCACTTTGGTGATAGTTGACACAGGAAGCGTCAATGTTACATTAGCCACGTTTGTGAAGGAGGCCAACTTGAAGGTGGAGCAGCGTCCTCAACCATATCGGGTGTTCTTGCTAAATGAGAATAATTTGGAAGTAAATCAGCGTTGTTCTGTACCACTAAAAGTCTAAAACTCCATAGGTATAAGGAAGAGGTATGGTGTGATGTAATCCCTATTTACCCTTATTGATGTTTTATTTGGTCAGCCATGGATGTACGATAATGATGTTATGGCCGGGGGAAAGAAAAACTAGTGCATATTCAAGTTTGAAGGACTTCACACTGTGCTCCATCCAGTCAATGTCCCAGTTGAAGTGCATCAACATGGGTCCTTGAGAACCAACTAAAGGGCACCACTAAAGCACAAAAGGTGTTGTCAATTCCACAAAAGAAGTATTGGCTGCTCCTTACAAGGAGTTCACAGACATTAGCCATAATACATGGCTGGTGTTGGCTCTTGTTACAAGGGAAGTTACCCCTCAACCTGAGGTGACATTCCCTCCACCCATTAAAGAGTTACTTTTTGATTTTTCTGATGTGGTTCTTGATGAGTTGCTTGATGAGCTACCCCGCATGCGCAATATTCAGCATGCCATTGATATGATACCTAGTTTTGTGTAACCAAACCTACCAGCTTATCGCCTCAACCCTATAAAGCACGATGAACTTAAGCAACAAGTGGATGAGTTACTACATAAAGGATTTGTTCAAGAGAGCTTAAGTCCATGTGTTGTACTAGCATTACTCACTCCAAAGAGGGATGGCTCATAGCGTATGTGTGTGGACAACAGGGCAATCAACAAGATTACAGTCAAGTATAGGTTTCCTATACCACAACTTGATGATATGTTAGACATGCTATCAAGGGCTAAGATCTACTCTAAATTGGACCTCAGAAGCAGTTATCATTAGATTCGTATTCGGCATGGAGACGAATGGAAGATTACCTTCAAGACCAAGGATAGACTATTTGAATGGAAAGTCATACCTTTTGGTTTGACAAATGCACCTATCACATTTATGAGGTTTATGACATAGGTACTTTGTCCTTTTATTGGTCGATTTTTGTTCGTATACTTTGAGGATATATTGATCTATAGCAAGCATCCGGATGATCTCATTGATCACCTACATCAAGTCTTGAGAGTGCTTCACATTAAGAAGCTATATATCAATCTCAAGAAATGCTCATTTATGCTGCCAAAAGTCATGTTCATTGATTTTATTGTCTCAGGGGGTTGAAGCTGATCCAGAGATGATAAAGAGCATAATTGATTGGCCTACGCCAAAGACAATCGCGCGTAGTTTTCATGGACTTGCATCATTTTACAGGAGATTCATTTGGAACTTTAGTGCAATCATGACACCTATTACCAAATGCTTGAAGCAAGGCAAGGGATAGTTTAAATGGACATCAGGGGCAACCAAAGCCTTTCATCTTATCAAGCAAAAGATGACAGAGGCTCCAATACTTCATCTACCAGATTTTGATTGTATATTTAAGGTAGCAACTGATGCTGCACATGTTGGTCTAGGAGGTGTATTGATGTAAGGTGGGTGCCCTATCACTTTCTATAGTGAGAAACTTGATGATCCAAGCGACGCTATTCGACATATGATTTGGAGCTTTATGTTGTCATCTAAGTGTTATGCCATTTAAGACACTATCTCATCGGCAAATAATGTTATGCCATTTAAGACACTATCTCATCGGCAAATAATGTTATGCCATTTAAGACACTATCTCATCGGCAAATAATTCATTCTATACACCGATCATAAGGCTCTCAAGCATCTCCATTCACAAAAGTCGATTAGCAACAGAGATGCCAAATGGGTTTTTTATCTATAGGAGTTTGTGTTTGCAATAAAGTATAACACTAGAAAGGAAAATATTGTGGCTGATGCATTGAGCCGAAATGTACTTTCTTAACACATTCTCAGCACATGTAGTTAGCATTGATCAGATACGTGATGAGCATGCATCTGACGAAGATTTCAGCGTGCCATATAAAGAGTTACAAAAAAGCGAGCAGCATCATAAGTACCCACTTCATGATGGGTATTTGTTTTAGGGAACTTAGTATGCATTCCGAATTCTTCTCTATGACATCACATCATACGGGAGTTGCATGGCTAAGGTTTGAGAGGTCATTTCGGCAGGGATAAGACTATAGTACAAGTTACTGATCAGTATTATTGGCCTCATATGCAAAAGATGTTGACCATGTAATCAAGAGATGCCGAGTCTGTTAGCTAGCCTAGGTAACCAAACAAAATATAGGTTGTACTCACCATTACCAATTCCTCATGCACCTTGGATTGACATTAGTATGGATTTCGTATTTGGGCAACCCTCAACAAAAGAGCGATATGACTCCATTGTGGTAGTAGTTGACCGATTCTCAAAGATGACACACTTTATACCATGTAGTAAGACCTTTGATGCATCTCACATTGCAAAGATATTCTTCAAGGAGGTTGTACGTTACATGGGTTACCAAGTAGAATTGTCTTAGATCGTGATGTCAAGTTCATGAGCTACTTTTGGAAGACATTGTGGCTGAAAACTAACACAAAGTTACAATTTTCAACCGCATTCCATCCACAAACTAACGGATAGATAGAGCTGGTGAATCGAAGCTTGGGAAATTACCTTGAGGTGCTTGGTTCGTGATTATGCGAAGAGACGGCCATCCATATTTGATATAGTTGAGTTTGCTTACAAGAACTCTATTAATTGTATGACAGGTTGTACTCCATTTGAGATTCTACTTGAAATTTAACCCCAACAGCCTATAGACCTCATCCCACTACCACCACAAGCACGGATAAGTATTGAGGCTAATAAGTTTCTGCGCCATATCAAAGATGTACATGTTGATGTTCACCAAAGAATAGCTCTCAGTAATGATGTCTACAAGGTTATAGCCAATCGTCGTCAATGATATGTAGAGTTTCAACCAAGAGACATAGTGATGGTTCGTGTCAAGTCAAAAAGGTTCCAACATAGAGTCAACTACAATCTCCACCCAAAGAAGAATGGTCCATGCAAGATGTTGAAACGTGGATCAAATGCCTACGTGCTTGAGTTACTAGAACAGATGAACGTAAGCAACATCTTCAATGTGGTTGACTTGTATCTTTATGTAGGGCATCACTCTGATGATAGAGACATCGAACAAATGTTGAAATTGCCCTAACTCAAGCCACCAATCGATGATGTCATTGAGGAGGTTTTGGATGACTCTTACTAAACCACTCGTCGTGGCACTTAAGACCATGCTTTCCTCATCAAATGGAAGAATCGTCCACAACACGATAGTACATGGATTCATGCTGAGGATTTTAAGAAACTCGATCCCAATCTGTATGAGTGTTACATGTCATTCATCCATTGATTCCATTCAGTGGAGACTATTGTCTTCAAGCTGGGGAGAGTTGATGGAGAATTGAAGATATTTATGAGAAAGAAAAAGCCTAATGGGCTTGGCCCATCAAAGGCCTAAAGCTATTACCTAAATCAGCCTGTGATTTTTATGGGCTAGGACTACTTTGGTGGGTTAAGATCAGCCCACATCTTTTGATCTTTATGGGCTAGACCTAAGCCCAAGTCTAGTCCTTGAGATTTTCATCGAAGTTAGTTCAAGAGGCTATAAATTGAAAATAAGGAACTCTTGTCAAAAGGGGGTTTTCCTTTGTCAAGAGTTAGGTAGTAGTTGAGACATTAATAGGTAGGTGTTAGCTAGTGGTTGGATGGTGTAGTTAATGTTTATACTCTTTAGAATGGCTATAAAAGGGACTTATGTAAGAGGGTGAAACACACACTCATCATTTTGAAATCAAAGTTGCTTAGTTAGCTCTTCTTCTCTTTGAAGAAACCTTGTATTTGATCAAGGTAGTTTGGTGTCGGATTCCAATATACTAGGGAGATTACTTGTCAACCAAACAACAAGAAAAATTAAAAGTAACCAAAGTAGAAATCTAAACTAAAATAGAAAGTAAAATATTAACACTCCTCCGCAAGCTAGAGTATACATATCAAAGGCTCTATCTTGGAATACCAAGAATACATCAAGAAACTTCATTACACTTGAGCATTTGTAGCAATAACAAACGTCGATAGACACTGAAAGATCTTCACACATGAGATATTCAGTAAAAACTTTAAGTAAACAATCTTCATGTCAAATGAACCATCAAACAACGAGAATCATAGGGAAGTGGTGAAGATGAACCATATCCATAACATAAGTATAATCACAATAGTAACATCAAGGGCATTATCCAAATGATGCTAGTAGTAGAGAGTAATCTCCACACAAGTTGGTAGGTAAAAAACAATATGGGTTAAGACGAAGTAAGTAGTTAAAGATAGTATGGGTTACTGCAAACCAAGTATATAAGTAAAAGGTAGTACAAGTTACTGCGGACCAAGTAGGTAGGTAAAAGGTAGTACGAGTTACTGCGGACCAAGTAGGTAGGTAAAAGGTAGTATGAGTTACTGCGGACCAAGTAGGTAGGTAAAAGGTAGTATGAGTTAGTATGGATCAAGCAAGTAGATAAAAGACAGTACAAGTTATTGAGAACCAAGTAGGTAGGTAATTGTTGTTGTTGTTGTAGAATTCCATTTAAATATAAAAATCTTAAATTCTTGAGCAGATAGAGAATAGACATTCAATAGTAAGTCAGTAGGGTAATTGTTGTTGTGGAATACCATCTTAAGATAAAAATCTTGAATTCTTGAGTAGATAAAGGATAAACCTTCAATCTCCCCCTCACGTGTAGTATTAGACTAGACAATTAATAATAGTCAATTACCAATATTTCAAAGTTTGTAGGGATGATATTGTTTGGGTAATTGAATGAACCATGTTACTTGATGAAACTGGGCAGCAGAACTTTCAGTCATTACCCAAAAAGTGTAGAACAGTAGTGACAAGTCAACAAGTGCGACACTCAATTAGTAATTGGAAAATGGTAGCATCGGTAGCCATTAGGATATCCTTAGAACCCAATAATGTAAGTCAGCACTCAGCAGTAGTAGCAGAACGTCAATTAGGTGCACCAGCAAACCAGCTTATGTTTCACCCAGAATCTTGACAGGGCAGCAGTAAAGTATCTCCCTTAAAAGTTTCTTGGTAGCCAATAAAGAAAAACTGAACAAGCGGCAGCAATGGAAACAGGCAAATCAATTGCAGCAGTAAGGTAACTCAACTTGCAACAGATTTCAATAGGGGCAGCAGACCAATGCAGTAGCTAGTACAGTATTTTTCGGAACACTGTCTTGGTAGCCAGTGAAGAAAAACTGAATGAGCAGCAGAAATGGAAACAGGGCACTCAACTGCAGCAATAAGGTAACTCAACTTGCAACATATTTTAATAGGGGCAGCAGCTAATGCAGTAGCTAGTACAATATTTTTCGGAACCCCAAAAAAATGAAAAATGCTGCACATCATTGAGGGAAGCAGCAGCAGAAAATAGTTCAATCAGCAATAGATTTATATTTATCAGAAGATAGGGAACTGCAGATGATTCTGATAAATAGGAAAGGACATAATAAACCTAGCATTGGTGCTCTCAAATATATGCAAAATGCCATAGCAATAATGGCAATAGCAGTGATAGGACCAGTAGTAGATACGTAAATACCTCAGCAGTGGTTCACAGGAATTGCAGGAAAAAACAAAAAAGGAAAGGTCTTCACCAACATAAGGGCAGCAGGTTGTATATTTTATAGACTAAACAGATTTATATGTGCCATAAAACAAACATTCCAGAGGATCATGATGGGGCTGACAGATCTCAGGAAATAGGAGTTGAGTTGCATTGATTTATTTGTAGTCTCTGCAGATCCCAAACTGGAGAAAATTATGGTAGTGAAAAAATTTCGTCCTTTGGGTCTTACTATGGTAGCATTAGATAGGTACAGATCTCTTCATAAGTTGTCAAAAAAGGATGCTAGTGACATGGATAAGACACATATAGGCGGCTGCAACCCCAGTAAAAAAATAAAGAGAAAAACTGAGCTGGCGAGAGAGAAGAAGCAGTCCCTAGACTGATTAAACCTGCTCTGATACCATGTTAGAATTTCAGTACCTGTAATAAGCTTAGGGACTGAAAAATATGTAGAAAGAAGAAAAAGAATAGAAGAGGACTGAAGAAGTGAAGAAGGGAGAGAGCTTGCATGTGTGTGTTGGCTCTCCCTTGCTACTTTATTTATAATGTAAAATTAAATCTTTGTAAGGAAAACTTTCCTAAACTAAGTTATAGCAAAAAAGAAAATTACATATTGTATATAATCTTCCAAATCAACCCCCCAACCAAAAAAAAAAAAAAAAAACAAATCCTAGGGAGATTACTTATCAACCAAACAATATAGGAAGGTACATAGGCAAGCTCGAAAAGAGCCCCAGTCAACAATTCCCCCACACCTTGCTTGCTTGAAAATACCTTAATTTCTGAATCTAGGATCTTCATTCCTAAAAAAGAAAATTAGAAAGTAACTAAAATAGAAAGTAACCAAAATAGAATCCTAAGCTAAAATCGAAATTGAAATGTCCACAACATGTGTATTTCTGGGTCTTGTACCAAGTATGAGTTAGGAATCAAGAATGATGATTACAACTAAGGACACTGAGGAAGAAGACAAAGGAGAGACTGGACAAACATAGGTTTTTGGAGAAGGTAAAATCATCCGAGTGCCTCTTTTCACCTATTTGATTCAATTGAGAAATCTTAGAAAAATAACACATGGCCTCCCCTATGGAGGTAAAAGATAAAAAGAACAACTTAACCTAACTTCTGGTAAACATGTGGCAAAAGCACCCCTAATACATAAAACAGCTAACACTTCCAACAGTATGACCTCAGATAGAGCCTATTGAATGGGCCAAGATCATATTGTGGATATAATGGGGGACAGAATAGAATAGAAAGAAGGATATAAAGAAGATAGGAGGAAGAATGGAAATCTTAGAAGAATTAGTCTTGAAGAAGGGGAAGAGGGAGAAGAAAACTCATAAGAAGAAGAAGAAGAAGAAGAGAAGAGGAGAAGAAGGGGGGGGGGGGCTGTTGCAAACGCACAAAACTAAAGCTTCAATTCATATATCTTCATTCCATCCTCAATAAGTTGATTACAAGTGTTTAAATAAAAAAACAAACATACTTGATACGAAAACAACTATAATAGGACTCTTGGTAATTTAAAACTAACAAAAGACTGATCCTACAAGGACTCTTAGGAATTTAAAAGTTAAAACTAACTAAAACTTATCCTAGACATCCTACCCAAATAAAAACTTTGATTACATGATTATCCCAATAATAAATAACAAAATTCTAAATTATCTCTAGAACTCCCACAAAAAATAGTTCCTATTTTATCTCCTTGCAAGCTGGAGTTTGGGCCCACCAAATTTGAATCTTTTTCCATGCAAGCTGGACTTGGGGCCCACCAAATATGAAATTATCATCTAGGTTACTGTTCATACTACTGTAGCGTGAACAGTAACTTCTGGTTGTGCTGCATCAGGATATTTTCCCAATTTGCTCGGCTCCTCTTTCCTCTTACTCCCATTTTCAATTTCTCATTACTTCTGTTATCTCATTGCTTCTGTTTATCTGTGATTCCTCTTTCGTTCCTTTCCTTTTATGAGGACATCACTTTGTTTTGAAGGGATCCGTCTAGTCAACCCCATTTAGAAAGGGCCCTAAAGCTGAGTTGTCATTGCCATTCATTACCACCTTGGGTCATCTAGATGCTGTGACAGCTATGGTTCCAATTAACTGGCGCCTCCCAACTCTGTTCTCTGTTGGTGGATGATTTGATACCCTTTTAAGAGAAAATTAGGATCAGTAAAATTTTCAGCATGTATAGTAACTCTCAAGTTGGAACTGATGGTCAGCAAAGGTTGACTTAAAAGTTAGATCATGGATATTATGGCTTGACCACCATGAATTCTTTATGATGGAAGGATGAAACATTTAGGAATTTGATGTTCCAAAGAGCTGAAATAAGCATCCTTGTGATCTCCCAAAGGAAATCAATGCAGGTTGAACTGTTGAAGAGTGAAATAAATCATAAGGTACAGCCTAAAATAACTTAAGAGCTTAACATATCCATTGGCAAGCTTCAACTTCATTGTGAATGATATGGAAAAGAACAAGAATTCAGGAGAAAATAGCATTCAAACAAAGATGCTGATCTGTGCATAAAGCTGGTCAAAGTTCAGGAGTAACTCCTCAAAATCTGATTGAGATCAGATGGTTAGATCTGGAGTTCCAAGAATATCTTATTGAGAAAATTTTGCATTTAGATTCCCATATGACAAGGAAATCAGAGTTTTTTAAAGATTTAAACCAGTAGCTAAGAACCAACATAGCAGTCAGATATCAGTAACATGAGGAGATTATTAATATAAAACAGGTCAACAAAATCTGATCTGATATTGCCTGAACATTTTTCTTTTACATGGGGCATCCCTTTCAATCAAGAAAACCTAGGGTTAAAGCTTTCAGATGTTGGTAATTATAGATTGAAGGTCTAAACCAGTAACTATGTGCCAAAATAGCAATCAGATATCAGTAACACGTACAGATTACCAGTATGAAACTAGAAGCAAAAATCTGATTTTACCGTAGCAGTTTCCTTTTACATGGGTGTTAACCCAAGGACAAGTCCCTGAAGCAATCAAGAAAACCTAGGGTTAAAGCTTTTACATTACAGTGGGGTTTCTACTCATGCTCAAGTTGACATACGTTGGTAAATTTTGGACCAAGTCTTTCAACATCCGTGGTCAAGGGAGTTGACCCTGTGGGGTTTAAATGGTGTTAATAGGGGGAGGGGGTCTGGGAACATGCGGGGTCAGCTTTGTACTATTCGCATGGGGAGCAGGGGTGACAATACATTTATGACCCTTGATGGTATACATGGGTGTAGGAAAACTTACTCCATTTTGTTCTGACTCCAGTCAAAATTAAAATTGTGGTCCACCAACCATGCACTGAGGCTCACCCCTAGTCAAAATCAAAATATTTGGTCAAAATTTTGAACAATGATAAGAGCCATTCCTATTACTGCCTCTTTTATCTAACATATGAAGATGTAAATAAGAAAGAACGAAGCGAACAGAGAAAAGAAGAGGAAGAAAGAGACAGGGGCTTAATGAGCACAATGGAGGCTTCACATTGTGAGAGAACCTCCTTAATACCTTCAATATAGACTAAATATGGTAGGTTTAGAGTCCTAAAGATAAAACTGAAAAGCAAACACAGACCTAATGGCACTAATCCCAAGATATATATATCCTTCCCCATTTTTGCTCTTTACACTATATTCTAACAGAAGATAAACCTCCCTAAATTTCCTGAAATTTTTTTGTTTTCAAATAGTTTTCTCCTTCAAATTTTTAAGTTTCCATATAGGTTAACTGATCATGTTAAAAAATAGAGTAGTTCCTCAAAAGTATTTTAACTCTTTGTGCAACTTAATTTTATTTGATTCATTGTTAACTCTCTCTTCTTTTTATTTTTTCTTAAAATTTTGGAGTATTCTCTTGCAAGACTAATAAAAGTATTCTTTATCAAGACTTTGATATTAAAAAGATGTTAGTTTTACCTATGAGGTTTCAGTTGGCAGGGTAAAACATTTGAATAGACTTTCTTACTCACCTTTAATTACAATTCTTGAGGAATCTGATTTGCTTAGGTTTGGGGCTGTTCTTTCAGTGACCCAAGGACAAATTTGCAGCATGCCACATGTCTTTTAAGTCTTAAATGTATTTATTTATTTTTTTACCTTTTTGTTTTTATGGGTAGAGGGATTCCTGATTCCCAATGTGTTCTTTGTCGTGCACAGCCATGTTGATTGGTAATTCTTGCTGTATTGGACCACTTGATTTACTTGTTTCTTACTTCGGTTGTCTTGGTGCTCTGCAGATTTTACGGGTCCTTATCACAATCTTGGATACTTCTAGTGATCCCAAGTCGCTAGCAGTTGCATGTTATGATCTCGCACAGTTTATTCAGTATCATCCAGCTGGACGGGTCATAGTTACTGATCTCAAGGCTAAGGAGCGTGTTATGAAGTTAATGAATCATGAGAATGCTGAAGTAACCAAGAATGCCCTTTTCTGTATCCAGAGGCTTTTCCTTGGGGCTAAGTATGCTAGCTTTTTGCAGGGTTAACTCTGGTAATACATTTTAGCATTTTACAAGTTGGCAGCTCAGATGTGATGTCTGTGGACATACAAGGTTATAAAGCAATTTGGATGTTTTTGGTTTATTTAATGGTCTTTTGAGTTATTTATCAGTTGAAGGCTCGTTTAGAGGATTTTCTTCTGATCTATTTATGTTATGAAAGAAAACTTGGTATCATTGTAGATGAAAATTCTGACTGCTGTTATTTTTTTTAGAGTGTTTCTCAAATTTAATAAAGGTCCAACTATTCTGTTACTATCATTTCTCACTGTGTTCTTGTAAATGGTTACATCAGATGTGCCCATTGCAGATACAAATTTTGAGAAATCAACCAAATGATGATGCACCATATGGTTTAATTGGTTCAATTTTTTTTTTAATTGTTGTGGGGAGGGGTGGAACTACCGTAGAACCCAGCATTTCCAAGAGTTTTACTAAGATGTGTTTTGTAATGGGCTCGGAACAGTTTTGGCATTCTATTGTTTTCGGAGGATGGAAGATTGACAAAAATGTGTTTACAAAATTGAATTGTTCTTTTGTTCTTAAGAAACGAACCAACCCGATCCGATTTTCGTGCTTGATAAGATAAAATCCATCCGAAAGTAACTGAGGATGTCTCAGTCAAGTTGGGAGCCTCGTAGAAGCGTCTGTTCCTCTCGCATTTCTCCACCACATATTAGGTGGTCTTACTTCTGAACTCTAACCAATGAATTAATGGACATCCAATGGTTTCTTTTTTATGTGATGAGATGATGTGAAGGAAAGGTTAATAGAATGGTTAGAAATCTGATTTCTCAGTGGAGAGATCGTGGGTCCTACACTTTTGTACTGGGAAAAAAATGATGTGAAGGAAGGACGGTCCTCATCTCAGTGGGTCCACATCAATCCAACTCCGCAACATCAAAGCTTTTGGGCCCCGGTGTTCATCACTGAAAAGCAAAGCCCATGGGCTCACTTGGGCCAGAAGCCCAAATGAACTAAATCCCAGATCAGATACTGTTTTCTAAAAAGAACCAAATCTAAGATAGGTTACCCGGATCCGATATCCAGCCGTTCTCATCTCTCTCTTCTCTCTTGCGGACAACCCCAAGTCCCCAAACCAGAGCTGCTAAAGTATCTCACACTGGTGTCTCCCAGGCGGGCAGCATTCTCAGGTCCAGTCCAGCGTTGGTTCTTTATGCTCGAACCGACATTGAGGAACTTCCTGTAGGTATGTCTTTTCCCGTTCTCTTCTTATTGAATTTGTGATTATTGTTGTCAAATTGCTTCCTCGCTTGGTTTGTCACCGAGTTCTGATGACGATGTGGATTTTGGCCGGAATCTGGTTAGTCTCCCATGTTATCTATCTGACGGTTTTATGGGGTGGCTGCAATTTTCCTCCTCATCTCAATCTGGGTTTATTGGGAGTTTGGGATTTTGTTAAGCTTTACGGGTTCTTGCTAGTCCTTCTCGTCAGTTGCAGGCGTTGATGGTATTAATGAAATCTTGGATAATGTCCTTTGGGGAAACAAAACTTCAAAGTTCTTTTAACTCTTTGAATCCTAACCACTTTAAGATAGTTTAATAAGATGACTAATTGATTACCTTAATTTATCCATAAGAAAAAGTAATGCTCTGCAGGAAACCTGTTTTTTTCTTTTTTTATGGGGAAAAAAATTTAACAAGGTCTTTGAATACTTGTAAACCGTATCAGTTGGGCAATGAACAATTTCCTCTGAGATTTGGTTCAACCCCAAGAAAAAGTCTTTAACATTCTGGTTCTGCTGAATTTTTGTTTATATGTCAATGTGTCAGTTTCAGAGGTTGAATGGCTTGATATACATCCAATCTTACTGGCATATATGTTTTGGGAGACGTTTGTTTATTTGGTAAGATTTTTGGATTGATGTGGTTAAGTCCTTGGAAATTTAATCTTGGTTATGTGATTTACTATTATGTTAAGGACATGGCTAGATTATATTGGTATTACTTTCTGATTTCAGATTGGTTATATCATTTATTGTTTTTGTGATTCATAAAATACATTACATTGCCTATTACTTTAACCAATTTATGCCATTTTATTTTTGTTTCCTTTGGAAATTGTATTGTTAAATTTAAATGATTAAATGATTAAACACATATTATCCTTTTGCATGCTTTTTCTGCTCGACATATTTAACCATAGTTTTGACTCTCCATTCAAGTGTTGATATGTTTAAAATACTTCTGCACTAAACACCAACATTATTGCTGTTCTCGTCTTAACTAATTATGGTTCTATCTGTCACATCACAGGGGCATAATAAGTGGACTCATGGATCAAAACTCAAACACATGCCTGCAAATTGGACTCAAGGGCTGACATATATGAACTTTTCTCTAGTTGGATTATCTTATGCTGGTTCCTGTTTGGATCTTTCACTCAAGTCTGCCATGCAGACCCCCTCAGTTGCCTCCACTCGTCTAGCAGTCCTTTTGGATTCTCCCTAACCAATCACTGCAGAGTCCCTTTGAGACACAAAATTGAGCACCTGCAAGCCAATCTACATATTCACCGATTTTCAAAGTCCCAAACCCTTAAGTCTTTTGTAAACCCCTTTAGATACACTTTTCCTAACACCACAGACCATAAAATAAAGGATCCATTTGTCAAAACTTCTAGAAGCTCTTTCCTTGTATCACCATTACCAACAATACTGACAAGGAATGAAAACCACTCAGGTAGATGTTCATATTCCAACACCTCCAGCTCTGGGTTCAAGAACTCAATAACAGAAATCTTTGGAAATCTTTCTCTGGCTTCATTGAAAAACAGACTTTTGAATCTCACCCCTCTTGAAGTCTGCAAATGGTCTGCAATTTTGTCCTTCTCCATAGCCACAGCAAAATGGACTGTATATCTCCTACTGAATCCCTTCTTTTGGATGTACTTCAGTTGGACGTGGCTGTTCTGGCCATGGTTTGTGGCCATTACTTTGGCAATCTATGGTCTTTATTGCCTTCAAAAGCACATTAAAGGAGATGCCAGTATCTTTGAACAGCTTGTGATAGTGACCTCAACAATCACCTGGCTTACTCTAGTCCCACCTGCTCATTTTAATGGGTTCCTTGAGGGATGGCCTTTTGTTTTTTTCTTTGTCTACCATTATTTTTTCTTCTTCAATGTCAGTGTCAGGAAACGCCTATACGGGGATTACTATGCTCGTCAACATGACCCCAAATGGGATGTGGTTCTTCCCAATTGGAATCGTCTTCTCTTTGGTACTGGAGTCATGGCTGGACACTGGCTTGCTGCAGCAGAAGGGCCAGAATTACACCTTATTCCAGGTGGATGGAGCAATTTAGGATTGTGGGTTTTGATTATGATGGTACTATTTATGCAATATCATTCCACGTTGTATCTTGCCAACTATTCAGAGAAAGTGGTGGTGCCAACAGCTGTTGTGCAGTTTGGACCATATAGGTGGGTTAGGCATCCAATATATGCGTCAACAATGCTCCTGTTCGCATCTTATTTTGCTGCACTCAGGGCGCCATTGAGTTTGCTTTTTGTTCTTGTGGTCTGTTTGGTGTACTACAATCAGAAGGCTGAAATGGAGGAGGCTCTGATGGTTGATACATTTGGGGAGAGATACAGGGAGTATACAAGGAAGGTTAAGTACAAATTCATCCCTCTAGTATACTAATGATATTTTGTGGTTCTGGGTACATCGTTGTAATTGGGTAATAGAAAAGAATCCTTGCACTCATTTTCTGATAAACTCAGGGAGTTTTGGCTGCACAAATTTATGTAAACTTGAACGGGTTGGATATTCCCATGTGCAATTTCCACCCAGATGTTTTTATGTCATTGTTTTGGTTAGTCTTTTGATCTGGTGTTAGATTTCTTTGGTTTATGATTCACTTCTGTTATGTTGCAGACTGATTTGTTAAGAATCGACTAAACTGGTTATCTGTCTTGGTACTTTGTTAGGGCAGCTTTGAAGTTTTTTCTCTGCTATATGGAGTTCTGGTCTTTCTTTCACCACCCCCTATTCAATCCTCTCACTGGTTGAATGAATTTGAATTTTGAAGTAAATTCTTGGGAGAAATAACTATGATGGACAGATTACATGTCTGCAGTAAGACTCTGAAAAATAAGTTCCTCTTCTCCCAAGTAATAACAAGTTCCCGCTAGGAGTACAGAGTAAGCATTATATTAAAAAAATAAATAATAAATAAAAAAACTAATTTATGAAGTTGTACAGCGATAGAAGAGAGACAAATGTCACCCATGAACCAGCCAAAGATCCCTCTAATCCCAAAAATAGAACTCATCATATTAAAAGGTGGGAAAAATAAAGAAAAAATTGAAGTAACTAGTGAACCTATGTGCTTCAAGAAAATTAGAGTTTAAAAGAATTCAAACTGCATGTGGAACTCCAAGAGAAAAATTAGACAAAAAAAAAAAAAAACTACAGATTCAATTTGGAAATTGGAATTTAATAGTCGAGGATTGAACAACAGAGTAGGATATGTTAGATATGAAATAAAGTTAAAATCTTCAGAAAAAAACAATAGAAAAAAGGAAATTTTAGATGTACCTCCGTCGAGGTAATGTGCAATTCAACTTTCACCTATCGAGTTTCACTATTTTACATGTGCCTCAATTGCTTTCCAAACTAATTGATTACTAAATCCACTCTGCTAGCTGTTAACTGAAAATGTCATAATTGGCTAATTATTTATGAAAATGCCCTTCATGCTAAAATAAACCTATTTTGTTAAAATATTAGATTTTTTTAAATTGAACATAAAAGAGGAATCAGATGGAGAATATTCTCACATCATCTTCCCTAATTTGCACCCCCCCCCGGGGTCTTTTCCAAGCCTTAGTCTTAATTTTTCTCAGCTCCAGGATCAAAACCCAAGATGGGTTATCAATTCCAGTCGTTCCTATTCCCACTCCTCTCATCAGCTTGTTCTGTTTGTACAACAAGGGAGAGCAGACGAAGAGCAGTCTTACAATGGAAGAAGCTTGGGAGGAATGCTTGAATGCTTGGGAGCAGCTGCAAACTGTTTCAAGGGAGGGAGTGTGTCTGATGTACCTCAAATACAAGGGAGACCCAGTAGGTGTGACCTGCTAACACACGAGTCCGGATCAGCAACCCCGATGCTTCCTGACCACAAATATCAGTGGGGTCCACGGTGAAAAATACTTTTTGGAAAAAAAAACTTTTCCCAGTGGGACCCACTGGTTTGTGGTAGGCCTGGGCCGCCCCCCGACGGGAGAGATCCGATTCCAACACACTTCCCCTTGACTTAATAGTTCCGTCAGTACAATTTGATTCCTAGTGATATTTTCTTTGTTGGAGCATAAATACATTAGAGGTGTCCGGCAACTCGCAAGAAAAACCTCACTTGCTGCACGTTGCTTATGTGGTTTAATGAACCCACTGCATTTTGCTAATGTGATTTCCAACCACTTCCATTATCCTAATCTTGATTTGGAAAAAATGAAGTCAATTTTTTGCATCTCATTTTGGGTTATTTTGGGCATCATGATAACTGATCTTCAGAAGCTTGAAATCACAATGAGCTTCTGAATCTTCTGAAAGTTATGTGGAGGAATAGACAAATTGAAAGAACCATAGAGAGGAACTGGGAAATGTGTATATTTGGTTTCCTAGGATCAACTTCCTGGCTCACCATGACTTTCAAATAGGCATGAGATATCCAGTAGGTTATTTATTTGTTATTAATTCTTTAACTGATTGTTTTGGAAACAAAAGGAAAGGGAAAAGATGAAAGGGGAACCATTGTTCAAATCTCTGTTAGAGAAAGAAGGCAGGAGCCAGTGCTGGGGCTTCAGCTGCTGCAACTCTCTATGTTTCCTCGTGAAGGGCTGCAGAGAGGAATTGCAGAAAGGGAGTCTGTCTGTGCATGAGTTTTAGGATTATGCCCTAGATTGGGTTCACTCCAGGATCCTCTCCCAGGGTACCAGCTGTCTAATAGGAGATTTCTTGGAGGAATTAGGATTTCAAATAACTAAAGAGTACCCAAGATGGGTTCAGCCAGGCTTAGAGACAATGAATTGTATGCTGAGAATCTTTTAACCTTGTTGTAATATCAGTTTCAGACCTTGGGAATAAGGCTAGGCATAATTTTAAGGGTTAGAAGCTGAATAGGAGGGCCTTGGGTTTTGGCTACTGCTGTACTTGAATTTAAGATCTGGGATTCCAGGCTAGGGCTTTAAAGAATGCTGTTTTAGGGTTGGGCTTAGGAGGGGGCTGTTGTTAGGCTTTTGTAATTTGTGGTTAAGTCTGATAAGTTTATGTCAGTCCTAGATGGTTTAGGATGTGTTTGAAGAGTCCTAAAGGGTTTGGGCTTCTTGGCTTGGGCTAGCGTTTAGGTCAAGAATCCTAAAAGAGTGGGCTGTTGGAGTTGAGGTTTGGGAGTTATAGGTATTCTAGGGCTTGGAAAACTTCTGCAATTGGGATTTTAGGGTTTCCTAAGCTGCCACAGACTGGAGGAGGAGGTAGAAAGGAGAAGCGGGATGGACTGTACTGAGGGTTTAGGGTTAGGGGAGGGTAGGGATGAACTAAAGTTGATGGGGGAAGGGTCCTAGGGGTGCTGCAGGGCTTAGAAGGGGGCTGGGGATGTTGGCGATGAAGGGGAGGGGGTGCGGGAGGGTTTGCTGTGAGCTAGGGAAGAGGGAGGGGCTGGAATGCGAAGGGGAGAGAGTGCAAGTTTTGTGGAGGTACCCTCATGGGATGCATTGGAGACAGTAATTTATGACAAGTTTCAGTTGATTTTCTGGAGAATTTCCTGCCAGAAATAATGATATTTCTGTGTTACCTCAATTCTGATCTTGATGTCAAGTTCTTCTGTACTTGGCTCTCTCAAAGACTTCAATTATTCTGGAGGGACTGTAGGAACTAGCAGTCGAAAATCAAGGATCAATCTGGACAAAGTTTAACAGGGTAGTGGTAGTAGAGGTGGTGGTCATGGTCATGGTTGATTTACTACACCAATAGAGGGTGATGCACCAAAGTGAGTGGGGGGTGTGTTGGAAGTATAGAAGAAGATGAAAAAAAGAGGAGGAAAAATTAATGGTGGGCATATTGGTCATAAAAGAGTCTTAAAATAGTCCTAGCACCTTTGTTTGACAAAAGCGTCTAATGGAGTGGGCTTGGTAATCTATTAGTTTGGAAAGCATGGGAGGTGCGTGTAAATAGTGGAAGTTTATGGGTGAAAGAGGGATTACACCTTACCTCAGGGTAGGTACCTGTTAAATTCCCTATTAGTGATAGCCCTTTCGGGAAATAGGAATATTATGACAGAAAATCAACTACTTATACTAGAGTGAGCAGAACCTTACCAAACTCATCCAGTCTGATATGGATCTGTTTCTCAAGGCTATAACTCCCGTTTGAAACCAGAAACCAAGAGATTGATATCATTACTAGAACCGTAAAATATGAAACTGAGTGGTCACAAGGGAGAAGTGATATGAGAAAGATGGATGAGAACTTTCTAAAAACCAGGTGTTGACTTATGTGGAAGGAATGAATTGATGGAACTGAATACATAGAACAATATAGACATGGGGGAAATAGAGGAAAGAAGAAAGGCTGTTGATGCTGTAACACTTGATTGGTTGGACCAGCATGTTCTAGTTTGGAAACCCTGATCCGGACGAAACTGGTTTGATGTGGGTTTTTTGGGGGTAATTTAGATTTTGTTTGTCTGATGTAACCTCAATTAAATGAGGGTCAGTACTTCCTAGATACTCAATGAATCAACCCAAAACCCAAATCCAGGTATTTGAACTAGGCTGTAGAGGAGTATTTTGGGTGTTTTTAATAATTGCATTTTAGATAAGACTTTTAAGTGATTGGTATATAAGTCCTACAGAGGATATGTTGTCAAAAATGGCTAAATCTAATGTCTGGTTTGAGAGTCTTTAATATGGTAGGAGTTTGAATCCTAGCAGGACTTCTATGATTAGTGGATCTAGAGGACTTGAATGGAGTTGTAACTTGAGGGAGTTTATACATACATGTACAAGTGAAGTAGTACACAATCTTTCCAGATAGATTAGGAATCAAAACAGAAAGAAATCTCCTAATCTAATAAGTAGAAGCCAAGGAAATATAAGTATGATTTGGGCAGGATAAAAATTAGATCTTAGCCAATCTGGGGTGGGCCCCACATAGGGTGGTTTCCCCTGAAGTGATAAGTCACGCATATCTTAACAGTGTCTAATTTCAAGAACCACTAACAATATGATTTTAGAACAGCTAAAATTGAATTTCCAAAACTCGGACTTCGGCCGTAGGACCCTCTAGTTAAGTTTCAATACATGCCTGGTAAGCCTCCCAGGTTGGGCAGTTCATTATAATGATGAAGGCCATAATCAAAACCTTACTGTAACCAGGCCAAAATTTTGTACCCAGCCTGCATTATGATAAGATTTGAGTGAGTGATCTCTATTGTCAGATCTGAATTTTCCCCTTCTCAATTTTAAGCCCTCAACTTAATTGATCTGTATCAGTTTAAGTGCTAAAGCGATTATCTTTTGTTTCCTGAGTTATCTCATCCAACATCATCTGTCTGCCTTGTTCACTATGTTGTAGCCAACTGAATTCATCAATCCCAGACCCAATTATTGCAGTTCTAATTACTCATGAACTTCTGCAGAGTAATCCTTCCTTATTTTATTCATTATATTATGTTTTATTTGTGAGAATGAGGATCCACAGGCAGGGAAAGTGGATAAGAACTTGGTTGGACACCCAGCAAGGAATGGAGGTTTACCAGTTTCACTACTTGGTTCTCTTTATCTGCCCCTTGTCAAGACTCATTCTCAGAAAGAATGAACATTTTCACTGGATCCTGATAGTAGTAGCACTAATTGACAGAGGAATGCTATTTTACTGCTCTGTGATTCACAAAATTATCTCTGTGCACTGTGTTTGGGAACTGCATATTGCCCAGACTCGCTCTGTTGTAGGCATGTGAGCATGCACTCTTGTAGTACAAGCAGATCCTCATTCTTGGCCACTTTACTGGTGCGGAATGGCTCTTGTTTTCGCCTATCCTATTATCATTTAAGTAAATATTTTATATGTGATAAAACATCCCCTATTTAAGTCCAATAAAAATAATTAAAAGATAAAATTCCCAAAGGATAAAAGATAAAGTTTGACAGCAATGTAGCTCATTCAATAAAAATCAGATTTAAGCAATACTGGATTTGTTACAAACTTGGGCTTTTTTTTTTTTTTTTTTTTTTTGCTCTAATTAATACAAAAAACTCATGTAGAAGTTTAGAAATATTTCTCTTAATCGTGAGCACTATAAAACTTACATAAGATCATATTGTCCTAGAAATGTATGAATCAAATAGAAGATTAGAGCAGTATTGAGAATGATCAACTTTTGTTATGAATCAAATAGGAGACTAGAGCAGTATTGAGAATGATCCAAGTCCAAAAGGAGTATAACTGTATTAAGTGATTTGTTTTAATTGTTCCAAGCTTCCAGTGTCTTGCTTGCTCAGTTTTCTGTCTTTTTTCTTTTATGTTGATTTTGATAACTTGATGTGGTTATATGGCTGATTGTCGATTTTTTTGATGATATAAGGTGTATAGTGTTACACACTAAATAATTCTAGAAAAGAGGAGAAACAAAAATTAAAAAAATTGACAGTTGGAACACTTTTGTCAGCCGAGTGCTTGGGCATCACTGCCTTGGATCTTTTGCCCCCCTGGCGCACCCCCCCACCCCCCCCCCCCCCCCCCCCCCTGGGGGGGGGGGGGCCCCCTGCTTTGTCGCGCGGCCCCCCGCTGGGTCCCCTTGGATCACCCTGGTGCATTGACAACTATGATTTCTCTCTCTTTGTTCAAATCTTTTGTGGGAGAAACATAAATTATCTAGATCTGATGTTTAATCACTCTACCATATTCATTTATGCTTCTGCTTATGGAAAGATTAATTTTGGTATCCTCTCATTCTGTTATTTTCACTGAATGAAATGCTTTGGAGTTCTGGGTGAGCCCTCTGAGATCTATATGACTGACTGTCTCAAGGAAAAGGAATAAGAGGAGGTGTGATGGACCATTTTTCTATGGTTATGCATCATGGTTTTAGCATCCATGATGTGCTATGCATCATGCCTTGTGTGTATGGTTTCCACCCATCAACCTTGACTCTTTTTTCACCATCTGTGAGATGGAGAGCTCTCTTCCTCCTCCAGGAGAGTAGAGCCTTTAAAACAGTAAAACACCATGTACATGTTGGTATACCACCCTTGACCTTGAAAAGTCTACCATGCCTTCAATTTTTATAGAAACCAATCATTTCGAGTTTGAATTCTCTATCCATATATTATGGAAAGTTTTTCGTAAATTATTGAGTTTGAATTCTCTATCCGGAAGGATAAAGGATTGCACTATTCCCTTCTTATCTTCCACTACATATTTAGGAGGTGTTATCTTTGAATACTAAGAAGATGAACGAGTTTTAAATCTCATTCTAGAATTTGTGGTGGAGTGTGAGGATAGTGTTATCTCTTATCCTCATGGATAGAGGATTCCCACTCGTTTGGGGAAGTTCTCATAAATGATTTCAGTAGTTGGACAATATTAGAATATGTCCAAATTCTATTTCTATATAATGTAAGGAGAGAATGGATAATACATATTAGTTTGATGGAATTCGCAACAAGAAAGAGTGTATCCGATATACAAGTTTTCTATTTTTCGGTGTATTGTATTGTACTTGCCAATAAATTTTGGTGCAACTCAATATGTGCCCTTGGGAGAGGAAAAAAAAAAGGAAAAAAAATAATAGGTATAATGTCGGTTGTTTTCTATATGGATATATACGGGTTAGTGTCGCATATTATTGTGGGACACTTTAAAACATGATTATGGGGATATTGAAAGATCATATTGTATTTTCACCCAAAAGAGGAGAAGAATCAAATCGTGTACAACTTTAATAATTTTTTTTATTTTTATTTTTCGTTAATCACCTTGATTACTACTTAGCACTTCACGAGATTAAGCACGTGACAAAAATAAAATTATTAGACAAATATTTTTGTTGGAAAAATAGAAAACAATTAACATGGTTCGACTGAGTGTGGATCATCTCTCTTAGGCTTTATAACCACAAGTGAAAAATAAAAAAATAAAGAAATAAAGAAAGTGGGACCTATTTTCAGTACCCTATGCTTCCCCCGGCCCTGCCGTAGTCTGTGGTCAACAAGTGACGTGGAGCACTCTGTGCTCCTTGGTAGGGGGGAGGAGGATCTAAACTCATTCAACCTAGGACCTTTTTGGTATTAAATCTCATTCTCTCTTTTGCTTATTTAAAAGAAATGAACATAACAGTCCATTTTTTGTGAAAATGAAAAATGGTTTTGTGACTTTTGTCCAAAATCAATTGTAGAACAAAAAATGAGTTTGGTATGTCAAAATTTAAAATAAATAAATAAATAAATAAATTGATAAAAGATGATAGTAAAACTGAGAAAATATTAATAGGATTGGAAGTGAGAAAATAGAGAAACAATAGGTTTTCATAAAAATAATGTATTTTTATTATTATAGCCTCAATTTGCATTTGGTTTTAAGTGCATAAAAATGAATAACATGAACTTTTAACCCAAAATCTATATAGGCAAAAAATCCATTATAGATTTTGGGAGGTTTTTCACTTTTTGTTATTCTTTTCAAAAAATAAAATTTAAAATAGATGCCAAATATATTAAAATAATTAAAAATTAGAAATAAGAATGAGAATTGATACCAAAAAGATCTCTAATAAACTTATTATTACTACATTTTAAGGTGTGGAATAATTTGTAAGTTTATCTTTTTTTTTCGGTCTTAGTATGACTTTTATTTTCTTCATTAATAGGACAGTCTTTTCATTTCACATGCGTATTTGAAAAGCATTTGAGGTTCAAAATAGAACCTAAATCATTTCAAGATTCCTCTTGTAGGAATTCATATATTTCTGTAGTGTGACATTTCTGTTTGTGGATTCTAAGTGGATGATATTTATTTTAACAGGAAAGGGTTCTTAAGGTGATGTGTAGATTCCTCCTTACGTTAACAATATAGAGAATATTTTTGTCTTATTTATTTATTAAATTCAACCTTAACTTGGTTTTGAGAATCAAAGATAGTAGTTATTTCGAGAGGTATCAATCTCTCTTTTGGATAAGGAACTAAATAAGTTGATTGAAATCTACCAAAAAAAAAATAAAATAAGTTGATTGAAATAACTCAACTTTATAAAAAATGGTGGATCCAACCACCAAGTCTTAGACAAATGACAAACTCAATTCACCAGAGGCCAAGACATCCACAAGAAGTTTTGCAGACTTTTTGATGAACTGAGACTCAATAGAAGAAAAATAAGAAATAGATTGCACTGATATGCTTAACCAGAGAAGAGACATGGTCAAGGGAATTCGATGAAGAGCTTAGAGCCTTGATGAGCTCAAAATAGTCTTAGAAATCCTTTCTGATTTTATTGAAGATATATATATATATATATATATATATATATTTGGTATATCAATATTCATTCATTCAAAGAAGAATAAACATCCAAGATACAAAGCTTAGATACTTTTTCACTTGTTATTTCGAGTTTGATAGAAATAAGAAATCATTTTCATTACCAAATATAACATGCTTTGCATATTTATCTAGTTATTGAAGTCATAGATATCTTGCAACCATATTGATGTTGGGTTCTCACACTATATATATATATATATATATATATATATATATATATATATATATATATATATATATATATATATATATATATATATATATATATATATATATATATATATATATTTTTTTTTTTTGGGTGCAAATTGTCATGTTAACATCATTCTCTTGGAAATGACAACATTTGTGGGGTTCTCTGGCATTGGCCATAGTTGATATTTTGTAATTTTCTTCATAAAAGTTGAATCAAAACCAGTTTATGATTTTATTTATTGAAAGGGGATAGACTATGTATTGCTTTAATCCTAATTTATTTGACAGTTCTACCAACTTCATTTTCAATTCATCCTTAGTCATTGTCATCTTGCTCTTTTATTATTTAATTTGATTCGATTTTTTCTTTTCTTTTTTTAACAAAGCTGAAATTATATTTAGCTCTTAAGTTGAAAATCCGAGGTAAGCAAAGAGGGATTTAAAATGCAAGTTAACGGGGACAAAAACCAAAACTTACTAAGCTGAAAGACCCTGAAGCCCTTGGCAAAAGAATATGCTTGAGCATTTAGGGACCTACCAATATAGCTGAATCTAATAAAAGAGAAGGCACTTGAAAGAGGATAATGTTGTTACTAGGACAATCCAATGATTGCAGTTGGCCATTTAAGGCCTTTACGACAGGCAGATAGTTAGAAAATATAACCAACTAAGTGATCCTAAGATCAAAAATACAAACAATGGTTTCTCTAATCACTTATAGCTCCGTGATGAGAGCTGAAAACCAAAATAGAACAAAGTTTTTGCAACTATAAATTTGCCCATAGGGCTTCACAAAATGCAACTTCTCCCGGCATGCTAAAGCTGATTCGAGGGGCCGGAACATCCACTTGAACATTGTTGGAAAGAAGAGATGGACAACAAATACAAGACTAAAGAATTGATGAAATAAAACTTATCTGCTTTGGTAAAACACGTCTTTTGTCGCAATTGAAGAAGAAATCGAGAACACTACTATGCATCCATGTTTCGCTGAAGACACAATATAATAATAACAACAACAATTCAAACAAGGTGAGTTGAGGTGTACATAATAGTATTTTTTTTAAGGTATTTGAACGCCCCTCCTATACTGCAGACTGGGTTTGACCTTGGCATTCTCACCTCCAAAATGCAACAATTCCTTAGTCCCAATGGCTTACACTCCAAAGGAATCCACTTGCAAAGAACTTCCGAAGGTAATATTCACAAACTCATCAACAAAACACACTTTTATAGAAAACCAAGAAACTAATATTGGTGTTAAAACTATTACAGTCATTAAGGATCAACTTTTCTCTTTACATAGAAGAGGAAAAGACACCTACAAAAGGGCATCTCCATAAGGTACCTCCTGGACCATATCTTTTCCCTTTTTTTTTTTGTGGTAAACAACACTTTTATTCAAAGCGGGCCAGGGGGGTTAGAGAACAAAGTTCCACCAACCACCTAGTGGAAGACGACCATTCTTTCGGCCCGACCGGGGCCCCTAAGAGATCGCACACATTAGATCTCCTAGGATAACGGGTACATGTTGAGTTATCCTTAGATAATGATATCTTGGTCGGGGTTCCCTCCTCGGGGTTGATCTCTCCTTCCGGGTCTGTGGCGCCTCGCTCCTCCCGGCTCATCCCCTCGCGCCTCCGGTCCCGCTCGGCTTTCCCTTCTTCGCCTTATGCTTCGGGGTTGCGGCCTCGTTTTCCCCTCGCTCTCGTATATTGCCTCCCCCCCGTTGTGTGGCACCCTGGCATCGTTTCCTTTCCACCCTCTTGGGGGTTTCCAATTCGCTCCTCTTTTCTGTGTCCTCCCCCTTCGTGTCGGTTTGGCTCCGTTGTCCCCTCTTGCTGGTGGCGGCCATCTCCCTCTTCTGTGGTTTCCACGCCGGTCTCCCTGTCGTCTTTCTAGCTTTCCTCCCCCCTCAGGACTCAACTTTTCATCCCGGCATCTTGCTTGCTGGTTTGCTATTCCCTCCGGGATATCCATTCTTGGGCGTCTCTTTGTCATCCGAGATCCTCCGAGGGGCCCCATCCTCTTTGCGCGGCTGTGTAGGCATGTGGGGTTGTTTCCTCCTCCAACCGCATTCTCCACTTCATCTCTCCTTTTTTGGTTGGTTGTGTGTTGCTAGACATTCATTCAGCCCTCCATGTTCGTTTTGGCCATGTTTTACTTTCCAAATCTCTTTCCATGTGTTTCGTGGCTCATTCCGCTTGTGTTTTGGATGTAGGGGTCTTTCGTTCCACCTCCTCTTGGTGGTGTGCAAGCTTGTGGCACTTTTCACCGGATCTTCCATTTCTTTGCGCCCCACCTGAGCATCTTCATTGGGCTGCCACTTGTGTTCGGTTGCACTAGCCTCCTCCGGGCCTCGTTTTCTGTTGTTCCATGTTCTGGCTGTTGATCTATCGTTGTTGCCCCCCGTCGGCTTTGTGTAGACTTTGACTCCTTTGTGTGGATCCATGGTCTGTCCAAACATCAATTTGTCTCTCTTGCCTATCCTCCAATCGTCCTTTTTGGTCTTCTCTTCCTTCAATGATCTTCTCCATGCCCATGATGGTGTTACCCGCGGGCTTCCAAGAGGATGTATATGGGATAGATCTGCTGGATTGAGCCCAACATGCATTGGTTGAGGAGAATCCTCCAGCTCCTTGCTCGCATAGCTTTGTTTTGCATTGATGGATCTTTGATCCCCTCCCCCTTGCCTTTTCCTTGCCAATCTTTTCCAAGCATCCAATGTTTTTGCCTTTTCCTTTGTCCCTCCCCAAAATCTTGCGCCCGGGCTTTCACCTTTTGTGGTGGAGGTTGGATTTTGTGAGGTGGCATAGGTAGAGATGGGGCGCCACTTTTAGAACTTCCCTGCTTGTTTGTTTAATAGCTTGTGTGTCCATCCTTGGACGACTTTCCGCCTTATCACTAGGGGTGAATAATGCCACTTTAGATAACCCAAATCCGTTGGTAGCCTGGTTTTGGTTGGCCCTTCACCATGGTACCTTCGATTTTTGAGACCACCTCTTCACTTTTGCAAGTATTTGGGCTAGCAGACTTGGTTTGTTGTAATTTATCACGGCGGCTTTGCAATGCATTGATTCCCTCTTTCAAGCATGTACCTCTTCAAGTTTACTTCCGGAGACACGGTCATCTGCAACATCAATGCGTGGTGGTCCGTTCGTCCCTTGATGCTAATGCCTTTGATGTCGCCTCTGCTCTCTCCAAATCTAATCTATCTTTTCCCTTAAGTGTTGTTTGTTAGCCATTCAAACAAGACTTTCTATAGACTACCCATTAGATACTTATGTATCTAAATAGGGAATAACATTACCTCTAACCCTTTATTGTAAAACACAAAAAATATTGAATCTTGTTATTTAAAAATAAATTTAAATTCCAGCAAACATCACTAGATTAGATGAATGGACCTGCAAAACATCATCTTCTTGGACCGACTTCACATCACAGATCAATTAGTTACAAAAGTTCAGATAATAAAAAAGAGGGAAACAAATTCCATTGAACAAAATATTATTTCTATTAAGCCAAACAACCCCTACCAAATAATGTTGCAAAGGGTGATTTGATTTATCATTGGTGAGAAATTATTCGTAAAATTGATCTCATCTAAGATTATAGAGGTCAAATTCTAGGAGATGTTTTAATATTATTATCAGTTTTTTTAAGAATTGACAACTTATATTATAGATAATAGAAAAATAATACAAATAATTTACATGCGAGAATGATTATATGCGAATATATATATTACTTTAATCCAATTTTTTTTTGAGAAATTCAAAAAAAAAAAAAAAAAAAAAAAAAAAAAAAAAAAAAAAAAAAAAAAAAAAAAAAAAAAAAAGGGGCGCCCCCACCCCGGGGGTTTTAATAAAGGAGGTAAAAAAAAAAAAAAAAAAAAGTATAACAAAAACACACACAAGTATTCAAAGTGACTAACAATATACAATTTATAAGTTTATTTTTTTCCTTTTTGCAATAACACTAAAATTCTTGTATTGCACATGCCTATTTAAAAGGTCTGAAATTAGTAATTCAATTTTATATTATTTTGGAATTTCTTTTGAATAAACTGTCCCTTGTTCTTGGAATTCAATTTTTCTCTCACATGAAAAACATGTCATAATAATAAAATTATAAATTACTTGATAAGTTTTCTCTTTAAAAAACTTTCTTACCACCTAAAATGCAATACCTTTCACCCGTAAAAAAAGGACTTTCTCACTTGCAATATAAATATATGGTTTATGTGAGTTTCTTCTTTCTCTTTTAGTCTTTTTTTTTTTCGAACTTTTTTTTTAATAACAATATAAGTATTTGTGTTGTGTAAATTCCAAAATTCTAATACCTTCTTTAGGGTGATACAAGTGAAAGGCCATAGTAGAGAATTTCATTAAATGTATTGTTTCATTATTATAGCGCTCAAATTGCATAAATGAACTTTTAACCCAAAATCCATAATAGACAAAAAGTCTATTATAGACTTTTGGGAGGGTTTTTCACTTTTTTATTCTTTTCAAAAAATAAAATTTAAAACAGATACTAAATGTATTAAAATAAAAAAATTATAAATAAGAATGAGAATTGATACCAAAAGGATCTCTGATAAACTTATTATTATTATTTTTTAAGGTGTGGAATAATCTGTAAGTTTATCTTTATAACGTCTTAGTGCGACTTTTATTTTCTTCATTAATATAACAATCCTTTCATTTCATATGTATATTTGAAAAGTATTTGAGGTTCAAAATAGAACTTAAATCATTTTCAGATTTCTCTTGGAGGAATTCGTATATTCCTGTAGTGTGACATTTTTCTTTATGGATTCTAAGTGGATGATATTTATTTTCACAAGAAAGTGTTCTTAATGTGATGCATGGATTCTTCCCTATATTAACAATATAGAGAAACTTTTGTCTTATTTATTTATTTATTTATTTAAATTCAACCAAACTTGGTTTTGAGAATCAAAGATAGTAGTTATTTCGAGAGGTATCAATCCCTCTTTTGGATGAGGAACTGAATAAGTTGATTGAAACAACTTAACTTTATAAAAAAAATGTAGATCCAATCATCAAGTCTTGGACAAATGACAAATTCAGTTCACTAGAGGCCAAGAAATTCATAAGAAGGTTTACAAAATTTTTGATAAACGAGGATAGAAGAGAAAGAAGAAATAGTTTGCATTGATATCCTTAACAAGAGGAGAGATATTCTAGTCAAGGGAATTCGATGAAGAGTTTAATTAGAGCTTTGATGAGCTCAAAACAGTATTAAAAATCCTTTTTCGTTTTAATTAAAGATTTTTCTTTTTTTTTTTCTTCTGGTCTACATTTTTTAATTTTTTTTTTATTTGAGGTAAAACAACTTTCATTTGTTCAAAGAGGAACAAAAATTTCAAAGAGTAAGATATCTTTTCACTTGTTACTTCGAGTTTGGTAGAAATTAGAAATCATATTTTCAATACCAAGTATAACATGCTTTGCATATTTATCTGGTTATGGAAGTAATAGATATCTCCCCAACATATTGATGTTGAGTTCTCACATTATTTTCTTTTAAACTTTTTTTTTTTTTGCCTAAATTGTCATGTTAACATCATTCTCTTGGAAATGACAACATTTGTGGGGGCTATATTAGATATTTTGTAATTTTCTTGATAAAAGTTGAATCAAAACCAATTTATGATTATATTTATTGAAAGGGAATAGAGTATATATTGCTTTAATCCTAATTTATTTGACAGTTACTTCTACCAACTTCATTTTCTATTCATCATTGTCATTGTCATTTTACTCGTTTATTATTTAATGTGATCTAATTCTTTTTTTTTTTTTTTAATAAAGCTGACATTATATTAAGTTCTAAAGTCAAAGATTCGAGGCAAGTCAAGGGTATTTACAATGCAGGCTAGTGGGGACAAACACCAAGACCTACTAAGCTGAAAGGCCTTAGAGCCCTTCGTAAGAAAATCTACCTGGGTATTTAGGGATTTGCTGATATAGCTGAATCTAATAAAGGAGAAAGCAAATGAAAGCTTTAAAATGTCTAAGATAATGCCGTTACTAGACCAATCCAATGATTGCACTTGGCCATTTAAGGCTTTAACGGCAGACAGTTAGTCAGAAAATATAACCACTTGAGTGATCCTAAGATCCAAAATACAACAAATGGCGTCTCTAATCACCTCAAGCTCGATGAGAACTGAAAACCCAAAACATAACAAAATTTTTAAAACTATGAATTTCCTTATAGGGCTCCACAAAATGCAATTTCTTACAGCATGCTTGCAAAGGGATTCCGAGCAGCATCAACGAATATGCTAAAATTGGTTGAGGGGCCAAAGCATCCACTTGAACATCACTAGAATTAGATGAATGAACCTGCAAAACATCATCTTCTTGGGCCAACTTCACATCATAGAGCAATTTGTTACAAAAGTTTAGAGATTCAAAAAGAAAAAAAATAGATTTTCCATTGAACATAATATCATTTTTATTAAGTTAAAACACCCAATAAATGATGCTGCAAAGGGTGATTTAATTTATCATTGATGAGAAGTTTATTCAAAATTTTTATCTCACCTAAGATTATAGAGGTCAAAATCTAGGAGATGTCCCCCCACCCAAAAAAAAAAACTAGGAGATAGTAATAGAAAATTTATGATTAGAGTTGGCAAGATGTATTATTATTATTATCATGTATTTTTTTAGAATTGACAACTTATATTATAAATAATAGAAAAATAATACAAATAATTTACATGCGAGAATGATTATATGCAAATGTATCATTTTAATTCAATTTTTTTTCGAGAAATTTAAAAGAAGATTTAGGTGTGAAATTTTAGAGATTCAAAAGTAGAATATAGTTAGGACATGCCCAATGCACGAAGTTCTATAATCATGGGGTTTAAAAAAGTAAAACGAATTATATATTGCTATTATGCGTTCAAGTATTCATAAGTTGATCAAGACAAACCTCAATTCCAATATACATATAAACAATTTATAAGTTTATTTTTTCCTTTTTGCAATAACACTAAAATCCTTGTATTCCACATGCGTATTTAAAAGCGTATGCGATTAGTAATTCAATTTTATATTATTTTGAAATTTCTTTTGAATAAACCATCCCGTGTTCTTGGAATGTAATTTTTCTCTCGCATGAAAAACATGTCTTAATTATAAAACTATAAATTATTTGATAATTTTTCTCTTCAAAAAACTTTCTTACCCCCTAAAATGCAATTCATTCACTTTTCTCACCGTTCAAAAGAGACTTTCTCACTTGAAGTAAAAATATATGGTCCATGTGGGTGATTTCTTTTTTTAATTTTTTATATAACAACATAAGTATTGTGTTGTGTAGATTCCAAAATTATAATATGCCATTATACGTATTGTTTCATTATTTTCTTACAATACAAGCTACATATCCCCCCCCCCCCCCCACCA
This sequence comes from Hakea prostrata, assembly GCF_041222555.1. Lineage (NCBI taxonomy): Eukaryota > Viridiplantae > Streptophyta > Magnoliopsida > Proteales > Proteaceae > Hakea > Hakea prostrata. Next base: position 14,597,969 of record NC_142608.1, read on the forward strand.
AAAAAAAATTTAAGACATAGAGACAACATATATTGAAAATTTTTAATAAAATGATTGAAGTATTCAAACTTTGTATTCTAGTCCCTCCCATATAAAATTAGTCAATGAAATAGTTTTATCTCGAGAACAGAATGAAATTTAGCACTTGCATGGATTAATTAACCCCCTCCCCAAGCTTTATCTCTTGCATCCCTAATCCAAAATATAAAAGATATTAAAAATTTTGTGGGCCAGAGCTCGAATGCCCATGTGAGCCCCACAAATTCCTTCATGAACCTCTGCTAGAGGTATTCCGATCCTTCGGGACACAAGCATCTCAATAGGGGTCCAGCATAGGACCTTCGGTATAGCCTCCACCCTGCATTATAAATCGTGCTGCCCGTACCTTGATTAATCCTGCTTCCTTTGGATCTTCCGGTAGCTTATCATCTCTGAGATATTCCATGATCGGGTCCATCCAGCATCGTTCAGCTTCAATATAGGATATCTCCTTCACCTGATTGCTTGGGAATGTTACTTCCTCAATATAGACAGAAGGGTCTAAATTCTTTTCCTTGGCATTTGCTAGTCTTGATAGCTCATCTACCATTATATTCTCTTTTCTTGGGATCTGACATACTTTCAGATTCCTGAATTCTTTCTACAACGCTTGCACAATCTCTTGATATTTTTGTAGTCGGGGTTCTTTGATGCCATACTCCCCTTGTACTTGACTGACAATAAGCTGCGAGTCACTAAAAATAGTTACCTCCGCTATTGCCAATGCTTTTGACAAGCGAAGTCCAGCTATTAGAGCCTCGTACTCTGTTTCATTGTTACTTGCTTCGAATGCAAACCTTAACGCATACCGAATAATAAAACCTGTTGGGCTTTTCAAAAGAATCCCAGCCCTTGCTCCTTGTTTATTGCTCGAGCCGTCCACGTATACCTCCCACATGGTCGGAATACTAGGCTCGACAATCTCCTCTATCGGTGCAGTAGTTTCTACTACGAAGTCGGCCAATGCTTGGGCCTTGATTGCTGTTTGAGGCTTAAAGCTTACTTGGAATTCGCTTAGCTCAACCGACCATCCCACCATTCTTTTAGACAAATCAAGTTTACGCAACTTTACCAAGAGGAAAAGTAGTAAATACCTCAATTGGATGCGCCTGAAAGTATGGCCGTAGCTTTCTGGTTGCTATCATTAGAGCCAAAGCCTGCTTTTCGATCTGGGAATATCGTGTTTTCGCGTCGAGTAATACGTGGCTAACATAATAGATTGGCCACTGTTTTTTTTTTCCTTTTTTCGAACGAGTACCGTACTTACTGCCGAGGGAGATGTTGCTAAATATAATTGCAAAATTTCTCCCTTCGCTGGTCGGGACAGGAGCGGTGGTCTTCCCAATGTTTCCTTCAGATCTTCGAACGCCGTTTGACACTCTTCTGACCATTTTGCCTCCTTACTGCCCCTCAAATCTTTGAATGCCTTGAAAAAAGGTAGGCACTTTTCTCCTGATTGTGAGATGAACTGGTTCAACACAGCTACTCTCCCCGTTAGACATTTCACATCTCGAATAGTCCTGGGTGCTTCCATGTCTATCAAAGCCTGTATTTTGTCCGGATTAGCCTCAATACCTCTTTGAGACACCATAAAACCCAGGAACTTGCCCGACGATAGACCGAAGGTGCACTTTTCTGGGTTCAACTTCATCTGGTATCTCCGGAGTACTGAAAATACCTCTAATAAATCTTCAATATGTTTTGACTGTGCAGTGCTTTTCACCAACATATCATCAGCATACGCTTCCACGTTTCTCCCGATCAAGTCTTTGAATATTTTGTTGACAACCCTCTAATAAGTAGCCCCTGCGTTTTTTAGGTCGAACGGCATGACTTTGTAATAGAAGCTTTCATGATCAGTCATGAAAGCAGTAAACTTTTCATCCTCTTTATTCATGAGGATCTGGTTGTATCCCGAGTATGCATCCATGAAACTTATGTTTCATATCCTGCGGTGGCATCTATTAAAAGATCTATCATGGGCAACGGATAACAATCTTTTGGGCAAGCCTTGTTGAGGTCTGTGTAATCTGTACACATTCTCCACTTTCCATTTGCCTTCTTGACCATTACCACGTTGGCCAACCAGATTGGGCATTCGATGGGTTCAATAAACCCAGAGTTCTTCAATTTTTCAACTTCGCTTCTAATGGCCTCGTGCTTTTCTATGGAGAAATTTCTCCGCTTTTGAATTACTCGTATTACCTTTGGATCTATCCAAAGTTTGTGCTCTGCAACCTGCTGATCAATTCTTGGCATATCCTCTGCAGACCATGCGAACACATCACTGTTTTGCTGAAGAAAAAACTTCAGTTCCTTCTTGAATTCCCATAGCTGGTTAGATTTGATGTAGGTAGTTCTTTTTTCATTATCAGGATATAATTGGATTCGTTCCAACTTCTCGACCGACTCGGGTCTTTGCATCTCTGCCTCGTCCCGATCATCTCGTACTTCTATCGGTAACGCAGTTACCTTCCTCGGGCCCTCCTTATCTTTCAAGTATGCTACATAGCATTGTCGAGAAATTCTTTGGTCAGAAGAAACCTGACCAATTCCCATTTCTGTCGGGAATTTTATCTTCAGGTGCTTTGTCAAAACTATAGCACCTAACCTCGATAGGGATGGCCTTCCGAAAATGATGTTGTAAGCCGGAAGTTCTCGAACCACCAAGAAGTTTGCCCGAACAGTAGCCTCTTTAGGAAAGCTTCCGATTGATAAATCCAGCTGTACGGATCCTTCAGCTATTGCAGACGATCCAGCAAAGCCATATAGGTGTGTGGATGACGGCTCCATTAAATCTTCATCCACTTTGAGCTTTTGATAAGCTATATAAAATAAAAGGTTTGCAGCAGACCCTGTGTCAACTAACACTCTGTGTACCTCTCGGCGTGCAATCTCTACCTTGATGACTATGGCATCATCATGAGGTAAACAGACGCCTCTTTCATCTTCTTCACCAAAGGTGATCGAACCCTCACCATTCGGCCTTTTCCGCTTCTGCATTTCTTTGGTTTCAACTAACTTGGATTTGACTTTTAGCTTCCGGAGCGACTCAGGTTCGTGACCTCTAAATATTGTCAGTATGGGTGACCGAGTGGCATCAATCACTTCCTTACCTTTCTTAGATTTAGGAGCTTTGGTTGGTCGTTCCGGACTTACCAAACGTTCCATTTTATTACCTGTGTCTCGCGGCTCCATTCGTCTCCCCCTGACGAAACTGGACAAGTGGCCTTGCGATATCAATCTTCGATATCATCTTTTAAGTGCCTGCAATCATTGGTATAATGACCGTAATCCTTGTGGAAATGGCAATACCTCTCCCTATCTTACTCCCCGGGCTTCGTGGGAAGCTTCGGTGGCCACTTCAGGATATTCTGCCTCTTGATAATGTTTAAGATGTCAGCCCGAGGTGTATTCAATGGAGTATATTCACTCTTGCCAGGAGACCTTTGCTGCCATGTCTGGCGAGGCTTTCCAACTCGATCACGAACATTTTGCTTCGGCCCTACTTGCTCTCAGGGGCCTTCTATTCTTTTGTAGAGGCTTTGATGTCTCCTTGGCGCGCGTCTAGAATCTCTGTCACCTCCGCCTGCTTCTGACACCTTTGCACCAGTTCAGCGTAGGTGGTAGGCATGTCTTGAAGTAGTAACTCCAAGAGTCGCCGGTTAGTGAGTTCAGTGAACAAAGCAGTTTTAGTTACCTGTTCATCCAAGTTTTCTATCTCCATTGTGACCCTGTTAAATCTTTTCAAATATTCCCGAATCGATTCACTTTTCCCTTGTCTGATAGTAAACAAGGTCTCCTCAGTCTTTTTGATTTGGATTCCACTTTGGAATCATCCGATGAATTTTCATGCCAACTCTTCAAAGTCCACGATCCTTCCCGATGGGAGATTTGAAAACCACTTCTGTGCTGCTCCGGTCAAAGATGAATTGAAAACCCTTCAAAGGGTTTCATATGAATTACCCGCAACAGCCATAGTCTGTTGGTAGTAACCGATGTGAGTGATGGGATCTCCTGAACCGTTGAACGTGGAAAATGTTGGCAACCGGAAATTATAAGGAAATTGATATCCGGCTATGGCCTTGGCAAATGGAGTCTTTCGAATAATCGAATAAATATCATCAGTTATTCTTCCTCTCGCCAATTGTTCGAGTCTTTGATTGATATTGGCCAATTCTTGACCAACATGTGCTGATCGATCTCCGATGATACGATCATTATCCCGAACCGCGCGCCTGATAGTTGGTGAGTGAGTTTGCACTCCTGCACCCAATCTTGTCGTTGAATGAGTTGTGCTTCCTTGCGGTCCTTCAAACCACTCATCTCCTCTAGGGAGTTTTCCCGTTCTCCTAGGTTCTCTTTCTTGTCTCCGGCGCCTTCTCGGAAATTCTGACCAACATTCTGGTCATCTATCAGTCTACGCTCCCTTTGCGGAGAACGTCTTGGCGGGAGTGAAGTCAATACTTCCTCCCTCTATATTACACGCCTTCCCGCTTCACGTTGATCAGGTGCTTGCAGCGCCACCACTTGCCTGGTCAACGTACGAAGCGTCTGATTCACCTCCAATAGCTGGAGCTTCAGTTGATCTAGCAGGTACTGGAGTGGATTAGGAGGATTATTGCCTCCCTGACCACCATCTTCCTGAACTTCATGAGGTCGACTTCCCTTAGGGATATCTTCTGGATTATTTCCTCCTGGGAGTTGAACACCAGCTTCTTGCTGGGCCGCTACAGCCGCTGCTGCTGATCTAGTAACCATGGCTTTCCGAAGTGTTTCCCACAGACGGCACCAAATGATGCGTCCAAAATCTGCTCAGCCCTTAGATCTCCTATGGGTGATCTGCAAAAACAAACGTCAAATGTGGCCCCACCGCTGGGGTCGGGAGTCCACCTCTGAAGGCTAAGTCAGTTGATGAACTGGTCATAAACGGCTCTGCTTGAGCACAGAGCAAATAATGAATATTGAGAATACGATTCAGATTGTATCTATCCTCTCTCTCTACCTTGTGGGTAGGTGATGTCTTATATAGTGTGTACCTTTGGATCTCCTTCGTTGGATGTATTTGAGCCTTCTTCGGATAGCCGTCAGATCATTAATGAATAAATCCGTTAATGATAGATCCGTTGATGGTTGGGCTAATAGATAACTCCTTTGATAATATGAACGTTATATGGTAGTTATCCATATAATAACGATCAATATCTTCTGCAAGTGTTGTTAACCGTCTCCTTGACGATTCGTCCACCCCGATTATCGCGGATTCGGTGTGCTTGTTTACTGAGTCAGTTTACTTCCCCAGCAAGCTATCTTTTGAACCGGCTCGCTCGGAAGCGAGTCGATTCCTTTCTTCCCGACCGGGGTCGAGGGTCGAACCAAGGGCGAACCTAGTTCGATTATATTTTCTCCGTATCAAAAAGATATTAAAAAATCTAGAATGTTTAAGACTGTGATCTCTATGTTCAGGCATAAAAAAGGAGAAATTATCAATCTCTAGTATCCTTTCATACCATTGTATATTTTCTTATTGGCCATACATGCATGTTGAGATATTTTCTCTAACAAAAGTGACTTTTCCAACCTTATATGATATTATTGAAGGTCTCTTCACTTTAGTTTGGTAGGAATTTGAAATCTTTTTAAATTACCAAAAAGAACCGGATCTCCCCCAACTTATTAAGTTTGAGGTCTCACCTCACTTTTGACTGGAATCCTGATATTATTTTGAGCCCACCTATATAAACTTACTATTTACCACTTGTATTTTCTTGATGATGACCCTCCATTATGGTCTCCTTTTATTGGCCATGTCTTTGTTTTCTTTTGAATTAGAAACCATATAATAATTACAAATAATGAAAAGAGATGCACTTTACATGTATTATTACCTTAATTAATGTTTTGATGAATACTTAATCTTAATTTGTAATAGTTACTTCCACCAACTTTATTTTTTATTCATCTAATTCATTATTATCTTCTTCTCCATTTTTTTATCATTACAGCTCATTTTGTGTATACTGTATCTAATAACAATTAGTCAAAACAATATTAATCTCATCGAAGAATTTAATGTAGAAGGTACTATGAACAAATCCTTTGATGACACTGGAAGTGAAGATGATGTGAGAGTCACAAAACAGAATTAGAGGAGCAATTGACTTAAATCCCTAGAAAAATTCATTAGTTTTAGGATCTCATGGTATGAGCAGCCATATTGAATGACAGATTGAAATTCACAAGTTCATCTAACTTATCTTTTTCGAGACTATTCCACACCTTCTATGATTCTCATAAGATTCTAACTTCATTCGAATATGCCGGATCCATAATACTAATGAGACCCAAGATCCAAACACTTTTCTTAATAAAAAAATTATCTATGGATTGATCGGCCACTCCTTGTATTAAAAATGTCGTGGTTCTATAATTTTATACTTTGAGGTGAGATTGTAAAAGATTATGGTTGATTTGTCACTATAAACATTACCATGTCATCTAAAATGTTCATATTAAGATAAGATGGAATTTCTTAACATGATGAATTGAATCATCATCATCTACCCTGATTGTGATTCAATTCACTCAATTATTCCAAATTTATTTTATGGATCTTAGACTTTTTTTTATTTATATTAATTTATTAAAATAATGAAAGAAAGTGGTTTCTCCATGAGCTTTATCAGCAAAGTATTAGATTGAAAGAAAATGATTTAGAGATATTTTAATAACTTTTTAGTACTTGTTCCTTGGAGAGTTTGATTGATTTGTTTTCAACTATTTGGTAGAAGGTAAGGCATCATCACCATGATGATTTAAGATAAACTAGTTAATTAGAAAGAAAGGACAAAGTAAGATCTTTTATGATTAGGCATGATCTTTTTCATAGGTTTCTTTAAAAAAAAAGAAAAAAATTAATAAAAAAAATCAAAAGTGCTTGATAACTTTTTCACCAGATGAGTAGATTGTGGAGCTGGACAAGCTGTGCAGTAATTGAAACTTTATGTCCCCGTTGATCTTTTTGAAGCCCTAAGATGGTGGCCAGCTGCATCTTGATTTGTTATTTGCGAGAATATGTGATTCTATCCAAGGTATCTTGTGTCGGTGATATAAAATTTGACGTGTCACGGGGGGGCGATACGAAACCCCCCAGAGATACGACTAAAACGTTAGTTGGCGATGATGGTCGACTTTTTCAAGTTATTAGTTTATCACATGAACCGAAACTTCAACTTCTTCGTTGTTCTATGCATCTACTAGTTCCGATCTCCGGCTTCCCCTTTTTGAGCTTTCCAATTCCAGAACTAGCACTGCAACTGCTGCAAGTATCATTGTTTCACCAGGTACAGGGACGAGATCAGCTCGACAAATGGGGCAAGTAGTATGATTAGCCAACCAAGCATCAATACACTCGGGATGAAACGCATGGTCGCATTTGGGAAGCAATCGAATCATTTCGTCATCTTCGTTCTATGCATCTAGCGGGCACTTCAAGGATCCTTTTCCCATTTTAGTCCTTTCACCACCGAGTATTCGAAGGTTGGGAAATTTTTGATCACCGCCGCATTGAGACCACGATTCGCCGCCCTTCGTGACAATCCACCGCCCAAGAAGGTAGCGTGTACTCTTCCACCGCTATTCTCGGCACACTAGCAGATGTAAATGGAGAAGAAACCCATGAAGAAGAATGTGCTAATGAGGACGATGATTATGATAACCATGGAAGGACTAAAATTCCTACAAAAAATCGGGCGACATGTAGCCCGTGTCGCCAGGCACTGACACGGCAACATCTAAGGCGACATGTCAAACAATGATTCTACCATCTTTAGTTCTTTACATTATTTTTATCAAGTCTTTAGAATGGGGTTTATCTCTACTTTATATTGTCAATGTTCGAGGTAAGTTCCATCTTCCTAATGTATGATGAAAAAGTGTAAGAGGAACAAAATTCTCTATCTATAGGGATAGAAAATCTAGACTTTGCATACTTTGAAATATGTAAGGGCTTGTTTGGTTATATGTATTTAGAGATTTTATGAATGCGAGATTCAAATCTTTAGATTCACGAATACAAGATTTGTACCTGTTTGGTTGTGAAAATCCTTGGATTCATGAAATCTATAAATTCATCTTTTTACACTAAAAACGTGAACATGTAGATTTATGGGTATGGGGTGAAGTCCAGACTTTGAAAGTACTAAACATTTGCACATTCACAAAAATTACGTCGACCTTTTTTATAATGAAATTTCCACAAATTCAAGTTGACCAAATAGTTAATTCTATGAATTATAATTCCATAGATTTGAAATTTATAAATTTGAAATCTCCAGACTCCTGTAACCAAACAGGCCATAAAATCATGGTTTTAGTTCATAATATCCGTATTAGTACTGTTGATACAGAAATCAATACAATATCAAATTTAATTCTAGAGAATATTGATTATATAAAAGTCGCAATCTTCAAGGTTTTTGCTCGGGGGACAATTTTCCTAATTCCTATACAACATTCCCTAACAATTTTTTTCGAGAGATTGTTTCAATGCTTTGTGTTGCTGAACTCAAACTACATCCGGTTGAACTGAATATTGATTTTGCCGTTCGTCACCTCCGACGATCTAGTTAGGGATCCGACTGGAAGACAAGAGTAATGAACAATAGAATTATAGTGATAGTTCTATTCATGTAACTTTCTCTTGTGTTCTCATACCTTTTTATAGCTTTTCTAAGTATGAGTTTGAGTGGGACTCAAACCTTAGTTAGGTTGCAATTTGAATCTTAGTCATTGAGTCCTACTCGAACATGAGTAGTTGAGTCTTGACTGAATACAGTTTTTTTGGCTAGAATTTTATTCAGATTTGCCTTGTTATTCAGCCTTTGTACTTATTCGACCGACCTTGACTTGGTCGGTCCAACTTGATCCTGCGGTGGACGGCTCAACCGCGTGATTCGATCCGTTGGGGGCTCCCCGGACTGGTTTAAGCTTATTTATTCTTTCCTTATCACCTTGAACTCAAACTACAACTATGAATATTAATGATATTATTTTGCCTTCGTGACTCCTACCCCTTAGGCTACATACTTATTTTCATTAACCACCTAAACTGGTATAAACTATTTATTTTCAACTAGGTGTAACCTTTTATATATATATAAACCATTTTACTAAATGATATAAATCTTTGCTTGATGTGATAATTATTTGTAAATTTCCTTTGTTTCTTGTACATTTCCTACACTACTATGTTGAAGTTCTTCTGAATTAGTCAAGATCAATCTAGACTTGGAATGCAAGGTTTTCCAAACACAGAGGATATGGATATGCATTTTACAATTTTGTATAAATAAAATAATGATAGATAAATTCTATCTTATCGTGTGGTTGACGATTAACTACACTTAGACAATAAAGACTTAAAAGTGTAAAACGCCTTAACAACAACGACGGTGCTTAGAAATCTTAAATTTGAATGTGAACATTTTTCTTATAAAATAATACAATAGGAAACTTCCCACATTGGATCTTGAGGGGATCTTTGGGCTGCTGCGCGCAAGTGGTTCGCTGTTATAATCCATGTGCTTAATTAATATAACAAAACCCAAAAAGGAGTTGATCGGGTCAACAAGTCAACACTAATCCAGCTGATCATTACCGTCAAATCACATGTGATTTTCGTGTGGTTTTGGTCTTAAACAGGCAAGGGTAAGAACGTTTTTTCTGTTCCGTGTTGAAGGGGTGGTCCCACTGTGTAGATCTCTCTATATGACTCATCCATACGTGGATTAAATATATCTCATTAGCTCCTAATCCATATTTTTAAGGAACCAGATCATATGTTTTACCAAAAAAATTAATAAAAAAGTCATTACCGATTAGGAACAGCCCATGGGATTGCTCTATCCACTAAGTCCCTAACAACCCTACACGATTATCATAATCACTATTATAAGAATCGTATCAACCCGGTTCAATTGCTATTTCAGACCACCCGGTCCACTTGGAATCCACCTACAACTGATTCGAACTCTCATTTCAAGTTCCGAATCATTGCTAGTGAGTATCAAAGAGGGACATTTTTGGTAATTCGATCAAACCGTGGGGTCGGGTCAATATTGATAGATTAGCAATCATTCACTATTTTGCTTTTAATGTTATATAATATAAAGTAATTAAAGACTTAAAAGTGGATTGCTTTTATTCAACTTGAAGGACAAGTGCACTAAGGTCCCACCATCATTAGGCTAATAGGCCAAGACACACATCAACGTCGTGTGATGAGCTGATGAGAAGAGGCCACCAGTATAAGTTGAATGTGGGTCCCACACGCAAACACTCCGGATAAGCCTCCATCGTTAAATAATTCTTTCTTCTTTACTAAAGTGCAAATCAGTATTTTTAAAAAAAATTAAGAAAATTGGTATTAAAGAGATTAACGGATGAGCATCAAAATTTAATATTAGCATATTCGCGCCGGAGCCGTCGAGTATATCCGGATAATTCCGGAACCCCTTTCTCCTCTCTCTCTCTCTCTCTCTCTCACATCGATTTGCATTATTGTCAAGTGGGACCCAGGCCGACGTGGATCCCAGCTGTTTTAATCTCCAACACCCAACAAACTTGATCGTCCAGTTATATCCACCAACCTTAGCCCGCCACGTATACGACAGCTAGACAATGTCATGTTCGCGGCGGGCCGTTCGTCCACGGAGGCATGTGGGTCCCGATCCTTTGTCCCTTGTCCGGGCAGGCTTTATAAGTCTCCTTTTGGCTTTCATTCTTTTCAAACACGTGAGTAAGAGAAGAGCAAAGCCACCACCAGCAAAGGAGTCTCCAAAGTTTCAGACTTTTGGACTAACCATGACCCGAGCGACGGCGAGAAATCCGGCGAACGCCTGGAATCTGATTCTTGGTAATCGTGAGATCAAATTTCACGGCGAAAAAGCAAGTCTTAATGATGTCTTCTTTGGGTTTCTAGACGACGAAGGAGAGTCGTCGGAATCGTCTTCCAGCGCCGATTCTGGCGGTAGATATAGTGATGACGCCGGCGATGAAGAAGAACAAGATGAGAATGGTAACAGCGCTGAAGAAAGCAGGGCTTTCTGGGAGACCCAAAATCAGCTTCTCAATGTAAGTTCTAAATGTCCATTCATCTCTGTTGCCGATGCCCAAATGAGATTTTCTTTTTCTTCCCCTATTTGTGTCTCTATGAGAATTTTATGGCACAGAAACAACGATTATTAACTGGGTTTTGTACCAAATTTACAGGCGAGTTTGTCAAGAACAAGTTCTGTAGAATCAAGAATCCGTCAAGCCACAAAAGAGGCTTTAAGAGAATCCCAATTAGCAGGGCACGTTTGTGTGTGCCGGAATCCGGTCCCCGGTGGTTGCCGGAGTTGTTTGCGCAGAGACATTTCTGAACGTCTTCGGAATGCGGGTTTCAATTGCGCCATTTGCAAATCCAAGTGGAGAACTTCACCTGAGATCCCATCAGGTATAAAACCAGACTAATGAAAAGCTTTTCCCTTTCTGCACCCAATTCCAAAAAAATCTAATTTGTTTTTTCTGCAATTCCAATTTTTTCTGACGAATGTGCTCTGTTTCTGCTTCATCATCACAGGAGAACATACTTACCTAGATGTAATCGATAAATCCACCAAGAAAGGAGAAGTAAGGGTCATAATCGAGTTGAATTTCAGAGCCGAATTTGAGATGGCAAGAGCTAGTAATGAATACAACCGGCTAATCAACCGGCTTCCAGAAGTTCTAGTGACGAAAGCTGAGAGACTAAAATCCCTGGTGAAGACACTCTGTTCAGCAGCCAAAAAATGCATGAAAGAGAACAAAATGCATATGGGTCCATGGAGAAAACACAAGTACATGCAGGCCAAGTGGTTTGGCCCCTGTGAACGGATATCACCGGCGCCGCTCTTCTCTGCAACCAGCTCTGATCGACCACCAAAGCCTTCTAGGGCTTCAATGCTAACATTTGACTTGCTTGATAACCTCCCAACTCTGCAATCAAAGGCTGTTGCGGTGGTTTAATGCAGTCAAGAACAAAGTTTTGTTACCAGCTGAAGCTATTTTCCATTTTTTTTTCTCCCTTTCAATTTGACTTTTAGGGTTTGAGGTTTGAGACTTGTTTGTGGTCCTATACTGTTCCCAACACCTGTAAATTATCCACCATTCCTTCACCTCTGTATATTCCAGGAGAGAATAGAAATAAGAATACAATGGAATATGGATCAATGAAACATGGAGCCAACTACTACTTAGCTTATTTGATTAGTTTTGAAGGAAAAAAAAATCATCATCAAAGCTATTAGCTCCTTTTGGATTTGACAATAGAAGAAGAACATCAATAACTCAATCTTATCCAAATTAAACAAGATTGGCTAAATGGGTATTTTGATGAACCATTACTTGATAGCCATATTTGGTATATATAAGACTAAATAATGCATGTATCTTTTGGCCTTTTTGGGGTTGGATGGCAATGATTTTGTACCAAATATCTCAATTCGGCACATAATAAAAGTTTTAAGCTTTTATGCTGACCAAATTGGGCACATAATTAATATTGAAATCTTGTATGGTTGAGCACAAATGACACGCTTTTTTGACAAAATGGGCTAAAATCTTGTATGATATGTACATTATACAAAATGGGCTCTTTTTTCTCTAATAAAAAAAATAAAAAGATAAATACACATCAGTTGATACATAGTTGCTCACATAAAATTAGGGATATAATATTTCAAGTGATTAGTGATAGTTTCACTATTGTTACCAACTCATTTGCAATTGCCTTCTTTTTCTCCTTCATTTGTCTTGCTTCATTTTAGGTGTTTCAAGGGGAACATAATGATTCAATATGAATTCTTCGAATATCCAATGCAAGTCTTTGTACTCTTGAAAATTTTTGTTAGCAACTTGCTTCGATTGTAGAGGGAGGGCTTCGGTTGCATAGAGAGGGCTTCACTTTCATAGAGAGGGCTTCGGCTTCAATCGCAAAGAGAGGGCGAGAATGAAGGCCGCAAAGTGCAAAGAGGCAAATCTTCGCTTGTTTAGGGCATGAGAGAGACAAAAGAGATGAGAGAATCATGAGACAATCGTGAGAGACAAGAGAGAGTCGAGCACAGAGTCAAGAGAGATGCAGATGTGTTGTTTTAGGGTTTTTGAAAATAGATGGGCAAATAACATCGATACCCCGAATTCGCCATCAGCTTCCCTCTTGTGCCCCGCATTTTTCTACCAAAAGTGCTTTTGTGCCCAAGAAGCTCCAAATTGGAGCTTCATGTTGGCACAAAAATTGTGTGCCAAACACCTAATTCAACACACTTTTGCTGAACCAGCACACTATTTTTAGATTGGTTTACCATACATGATTTCGATAGCTTCTGTGCCCAACTCGGCAAATGGCACATAATTAGTGTGCCAGAATCATTATCATACAATCTCCTAAATGAACTCTTACTTGAGGCCATATTTGTTTAAGGCTAAATAATGCATGCATCTTTTTTTGAATAATTTCCGTTAGCATTATTTTAGGTCATCATTTAAATTTCTTTAGAATTTAGCTACTGGTTCTAAATTGCTGCAAAGGAGGGTTAATGCGTCAAAGCCAATAGTCAATATCAGAAAAAATCCAACAAATCCTTTTTCCATGGAAATCCTTTGAAAGTGGTAAGAAAGGATATATATAGTGTAGACTTTTATTAAATATGACCTTAAATAGAGTTGATTGAAAGGCAATGATTCATGTCGGCCACCCTAATTTATTTGTGATAAGTCTTCTTTTTTGTTGTTATTGTTCTTAATAGTCATTTAAGTTTTTTCTATTTGATTCAATCACTTTTTTGTATTGAAGTGTAATACCCTGCATCAAGATTGTTATTATTATTATTTTTTATCAAATATCATTTTTATTGTCTATATAATTTAGGAATCAAACTTGAAATTATTGACCCAAATCTAAACTAATGGATCGTTAGTGGTTTCACAAATAAAAAGAGCAATTGGACCCAAGGTCCTTGGCTTAAATCCTGGTTCAAAAGTGGACCTTTAAAAAAGAGAGGCTTAGTTGTGTCAATTTAGGGGTTAAAGGTACTGGTTAATTTGTTTCAAGGGAAATTAGTTTGAAATAAGACTAGTTTGATGTGGTTTGGTTCAACTTGATTGGTTTGACTTAAAATTGGACCATGCCATATAATATATTTTGGGTTAAGTACTTAGCTAAAAGGGGCTCATTTATAAGCAAAGATGAGAGAGGCACGATTAAGGCGGAAGAGGAAGAATTACGGAGAAAGGCTTAAGGGATGGATCATGTTGGGACTAAAGAGTTCTCAAGGTGAGTCTCAGAGTGAGAAATATGGGAGTAGTCCTCCTCCAAGTTAAAAACCTAAGGATTGGACCCACAGAATGAAAAAGGCAATATTATGTGTCACATCCCGCTGGTTCCCACCGGTGGTCGATCTATCATCACGTCTTACCATCATAATAATTGCAATAGATAATCAAAGGTTATTATTAAGGATTGTCCAAATACTCCAAGATGATCAAATCATCAAAATCGTTTATTTCGGTTCCCTCACTTCTTTCTTTTGCTGTCTTTTTCTTTGGGTTTTCTCTCGCTTTCCTCCTTCTTCATCTGGGTGTTGTCCTCCTTCGGCTTCTGTTTCTCTTCCTCATCTTTTTGTTGTTCTCCGCTCTTGTTCCGTCTCTCTTCTTTTTTCTCGTTTTCCCTCGTCCTTTCTTCTTCCTTCCTGCATGTATAAAATGAATATATGCAAGAATATGAGCTAGTAAGATAAAGCTATCAAGTCTCTGCAGTTGACATGCTTTATGATTAACACCACCCTTCTCGGTGTCTAGTCACTCTAATCCCTCCGGCGGTTACCTCTGTTTCGGGTGGTTGTCCTCATCAATCAACCATGGCTGGTTTAAGTTAACACTCTCTTCCCGACCATTGGCATGATCTGTGCTTCGGGTTTCTAATCCAATGCGGTCATCGGAACATACTACATGTCCAGATACTTCCCTATCACCAACCAACTTCGTTTCGTTCCTTCTCTACATGGTGACCCTCTCTCCTGTTGACTCATCCCTCCCTTGGTCATCCACATTTTTGGGCGGTGCTCTTGACCCCTCCGCTCCTGGCCGCTCCTTGGTGTCCATGGCCAACTCTACATTGCAACCCTACCATTGTATGATCAATGTGGACCATTGGTCTCCATGGCTGATTACCGTCACTATTATCACGGGTCATTCGGCTTCAATTCCCCTACCGAAAGGGTAGTGGCAAGTAAGGGTACCTAAACATGCAATCTAGACTCCCTAGGCATGTCATCCAGCAATCATGATAGTGCTAGGGGTTCGGTGAGCATATGTCTCATACCACAACCTCCGATATCCCAGTATGGGGTTCGTGTACCCTTCCATCATAACTACATCACATCATCCACCATCATAATATAGTTATTCATTCAATATCATAAAGTGGTAAAGTATACAAAAACATAATTTACAACATATAATCAATTACAATTCAATGCTTATCAATTCAAGTTTTTGAATGATATAAAATTAAACAATTCATCATATAGCATATCATCGCAAATAAATAGGAATGTGTTCCTTACTTGTAAATATGTAAAAGCTTACTAAAATGCAAATAACTTCACCCATAATATTTCCAACAAACTACATAGGTCACTTAACATGGTTGCAGTACATAGAGACATGGTCAAATCGAGCAATACAACTTCACAACTTCGTGACCCGCCTCGATTGCTGGTGGTTGGGTCTGCCGCCGGCCCGTCCCTATTCGTATAGTTTGCAAGTCTGAAATTCTAACTTTCAATCATCCAATTTTAATCCGATTTCAGGATGATTTAAGTCCGAATTTCATTCTTAAGAAGTCTATAACAAAGGTGCGAATCAGCAACCTAAAATTCTAAAGATTCATAATTCAGTTCATCTCCTTTGATTAGATTCATCTTTTATTCAAATGCAAGGATCTGTTTTCGGATAGGATCTTTTCAAATTCATTGATAAAGAATAGAACCAATACAATTTAGTCACTACCAACAAAAAGGGAATAGATCTACTCCATTCCAAAAGATGAGGGAAGAGAATGGAGTGAGTAAAGATCTCTTACCTCTTCAAGATTCGCAAAACAAACGGAGGATTGGCTCTATTTTGCAGTCAACGTTTCTCTCACCTTCCAGCATATGTTCTCTGCCTTCTAACCGTCCACAACACCAATCTCGAGTAAAATAATGAGTAAAAAGGTCGGGGTTTGCTGTATATAGGGAACATGGGCAAATTAGGGCAAAACCACGCAAGCAGACCTAGGGTCACTTGGGGCGGTTAATTGACCAATCAACCGTCTTAAGCAACCGCCCCCTAGTACTTTTCAGCTGGTGCTTTGCTTAAGGGGTTGATCCCCAACTCCAACCTAACCCTAAACAACATGTGGGGGAGATCTTACCTTCAATCCGGACATCTTCAAACACCTCTTGACTCTAACTGGAAATCCACTTTCCCAGCAAAGCAGATTCCTCATCAAGAGAATCTAGATCCATGGACTCAGGATATGGATCTGGACTTCAATCCGCATACTCCACAACTTATTCCAGCTTGACCTTCAGGTTATCAGACCTGTAATACGAATCCCATGTTAGAAATACAAGGGTTGTTACAATATTATGTGTATGGAATGAAAAATGGCAAGGTTATGCTAATGCAATGGTAATGACATGATTGTGATTATGAAATGATATGGGTATGTTAATGAAATTGAAAATAACAAAGTTATGTAAACATAAAGAAAATGAGAATTCCATGTTTATAGACAAAAAATTACATGCCCTAACTAAATTATGTTAACATACATGAAAAAGACAAGGTTATATTCATGTAAAGGGAAGGGCATGGTTATAACCTGGTTTATGTCCAAGGAATCAATGTAAAATATTTATGTTTATAAAAGCAGTGTAACCATAGATGCAATAAAATAGAAATGATTGATAGACTATACAGGCAACTGTAAAGGGATGTAGGACTAACGAAGTCTTTTGGGGTTGAGTGATGACCTTATATGTGGCACCCAAATGATTAAAAGCCAATGGTAGGTTAGATGATGTAGCCTCACCAAAATGGATTTCATGTGGGATGATGGAAGGAAAACACCACCTTCAATGAGGGCAAATAGATTTCAACTCTCCTTTGTATGACAACATGTTTTGGTACATTGAGAAGACATACTCTTGAGATGAGATATGTTCCTACTTGGGTTGAGTTAGTAAAAACCCTCATAAGTGTTGTTGGTCATGTGGAGAGGTAAGTAATGGATTCAATGTCTCAAACCATCTTAGTATGAGAGTGATTTGTTCCAATACAAGAAGGGGTTACTATTTATGCGATGGAATATGTTCTAGTAGAAACCAAGACAAATGAAAGAATCCATGTATAAGGAAAGACGGATGAATTCAAGGGTCTCAAGTCTTCTTAGTAGGACAACGGTGACATATTCCGGTACAAGAATGAAATGTTTATACGACGAGATCCATTCCGGCATAAATCAAGACAAAAAAAATCAATGCATGACATAGGAACAATGGAAAAGAAGGTACTCGAGAACCTTTGTGGAAGGTGGTCATGTTAGCTCAAACAACTTTATTATAATTTATTATGTATTAGAGCTATTCGAACTTATTTACATGAGTTTCAAAGTCCCTTTCTCATATGTCCAAATATTCAAGAGAGTTGAAGTAAGCAAGTGATCACAATTGCACTTTGGAAACCTAGTGGCACCCTTGTAGGTAGCAAAATTGTTAATTGATATCTAGCTCGGAAGTCGGCATAAGCCAACAAGACCTTGATCTCGATAGGAATGTTGAGAGGGTCCTTCTAGTGTAGACTATCCATGAGGAAACTTTGCCCTGGTCCCCTCTGCAAATTGTGATCTCTACTTGGAGCACAACTAGCCATTAGGTAAGCTAGAATAGATTCATGCATGTAATGGGACCCACAACCTTTTCATCTCTTATTCTTTAGATTAAAACAATTAATTGAAATGTCACCAAAATTGACTTGTCAAGGTGGCCAAATCTATAGAAGTTCCATTTCTTCTTTTCTTTCCTTTTTATTTATTTCCTTTTCTTTTTGGGTGGAAAATCAATTTATTGAGGCGGCAAACTTGAGGCTTGAGAATTAGTAAAGAATGAGAGCTAAGAAGTGGTAAGAGGTCAATAAGTTGACACCTCAGTATGATAGGCCAACCAAACTAGGTGAACAGAAGAAGAAAAAAAACTTACATTTATCCAATAAAATTTTCATTAGATTTTTGTTATTTTGTGAAAGATTCTTTCACTTTTGAAAATGTTTGTTTTATGCTAAAATTTTGACAATTAATATTCATTATATGGCATTTTTTTTGGGTAGAAACATGAAATACCTTCATCTATCCAAAATTGCTCACATAGCAAAGTAAAGTCACCTTCGCATATAAGACAAAATTCACATTAGGGTTCATATAGCCAAAAAAAAAAAAAAAAAAGAAAAGTTATCAGTTATTGTTATTCAAGAAAATTAATTTTGGATAGTTAGGTTTTAATTTGTTGAAGAAGACATTGGCAGATTCACAATTATTATTACTCTAGAAAAACAATTTTGGATGATATTTTAAATTTTACAAGAAGATGCTTGTGTTGTTTCTTATATTCTTTTGGTATTAACCTCACTATACTTAAAAGAACAAAAAGAATATCAAATATAACAGTTAAAAAAAAAAAGGAAAAGAAAAAATTATTTTAGTCTACTTTCCTAGTAATAATGCATGCATCTTTTTTCCTCAAATCTGTTAATGTTATTTTAAATCAATTAAACTAGGGTAAATATCACTTACCTCCCCTCTTAAATTTAACTTTAATCGTTAAATATTTTTCAAAAATCCCAAACTACCCTTGGCTAAAAAAAAGGGTATGTTGGGCTTTTAATAATTAAAGATAATTTGGGTTTCAACTATAGTGTTTTGGTTTTTAATAATTATTTTAATTGAAGGTAATTTAATAGTTTACTATTAGGGTGATTACAATAATTTAAGTTTAAAATAAAAATATTTTTAGCCAAGGGTAGTTTGGGGTTTTAGAAAAACATTTAATGATAAAAGTTAAATTTAACCGAGAAATGTAAGAGAGGAGAGGTGTTTGATATATTTGCTGGTAAGAGAGGAGGTAAGTGATATTATCCAACTAAGAGGGGGTGTAAGTGCTATTGGTCCAATTTACCCATTAAACTATTGTTTGTTGTTGGTAAAAGAGGGCAAGTCAGCAACGTCGAAAAATTTCAATCAAACCATTTTTACATGGATTTCACAACTTTACATAATTAAGAACTATGTAATGTTCAAACTTTCAAGTTTGACCTATGCAAGCATTAACGTTGTGAACTACCAGCGCAAGCACTGGTCCCCTCAACGTAACTTCACCGGAAGCCTAGTATAATCTACAGAAGCCGGTAGTGAGTCTCATGCCCAGGCTGAAGAACACACAACTGCCCAATATGACAATCAGAGGAGTAGACATAATTCAAACCTAGGACATAGGGCTATCAAACCACTTGGGAGTGAGCTTGGTGCCACTAGACCACCACCTCCGGTGGTGTATGACCTCAAATAGAAGTGAGTGAAAGGTAAAGGTAAGGAAACATGTAGTCGGCCCATTTAGTTGCAACAAAGCACCAAAAAAAAAAAAAGGGGGAAGATATGATTACTGTTGTTAGACCATTTAAGTATTTTTTTTTTATTCTAATCAATTACTTTTTTGTATTGGATTCCAAGAACCTTTGTCAAACATTGTCATGTCTTCTTTCTTTTTTTTTTGGTAGAAAGCATAACTAAGCAACAAGACAAGGAGATCACCCCGTCTCATAGAAGAAATCAACTCCTGGGACAACTCGTTAAGCTTCAGTTTAGGCTATAACGGGCTGGTTTGGGTTAGGTTTTGACACCCTATATACAATCATGAAATTACAGAGTAGGTACCTCTCTGCTAATGGAAACCTCCTCATTACGAAATGAGCTCTTGTTTCTCTACAAATACTCTATATTAAGATTAATTAGTTAAAGGCAAGATAACAAAAATCTAAAGAACAACATTTGGGGGCTTGTCTTCAACCTAACCGTTATATGGGTGCTTGGAGTTCCTTGTCATCAACCTAACCAAAGGCTTGACCCTAGAATATGAAGCTTTAACTGGACATGTATCTTGACACTTTTGTGGAAGAAGAAACTCATGATAAAGGAATAACTTTCACCCAGTTGGATCTTTCATAAGCCTGTTTTCTTCTCTTATCCAACTTCTCACTTAAGTAAATCAAAATAACAAGAAGTTCTTGTTGTTTCATCTCTTCCAACTCCTTTTGTGTTTTCTAAGGGATTTGCATTTGTGCCTGGTTTATATCTTGTAGAGGTGTGTACAGTTAAATATAGATTGTTCAATTATTCAGTGGGCAGTTTATATCCTGCATTTTCACTGATCTTGACAAATAAATCTTGTCTAGTGTTCTCTTTTCTTTATATCTGTTTGGTTGCCTAAGATAATGGTGTTCCTGAAATCGAACTTCTGGTGCCACCTTTGCTGTTAGAGTTCTCTTATGACAATTTATATACAGGTCCAGAAAACTGAATAGCACGATGATCGAAGAGATTCTTTAAAACCTTAATTTACAGAAGAACGAATGAGAATGAATAAGATCCTTGTATAAATAGTCTGAGCATTCTGATTTATGAAACGTATCAAAGTCTCATTATGATAAACATGATATACTTTTGTTCCTCAAGAAGCATTCTAATATTGCCTAACAAACACAACTGATTTGGGATCTGCTCTCATTGGTGTTGCCATTAAAACAAGAATAAATGGAATGGTTTCTTTGTGTCTACGAAGAAGCCTTGTAATTTTAGATGTAGAGGGCTCATTTTAAACAATCAAAATGTTCCCTTCTGCGCTGTTGATGGGTAAGTATATTCAAATTTAAATCTTGTGAATTCAATTCAAATTTGAACTTGAATTTCACTTTCAAAAGACTTCTTCATTGTTTGGACTCTGAGTCATTCTTTCAGTAGGAATACATTGCGAAAATTTTTCTTTCTTTCCTATTCTTCGAAAGGATAGGAAGGCTGAGAAAGAAGAGTGGAAGTCTTTCATGACTCATGAATCATGACTCTCTTGCCCATGCAAATTTCTCCTTCTGTTTATTTTTAAAAGAAATTAAGAAGGGAAAGAAGAAAAAACAATGACTGAAATTATTATATTTAAGAGGCTGAATCCTACTCGGAAAAGGAAAGGAGAAGAGTATCCTACTCTTGAGATCTATATAAATAGATAGATAGATGGAAGGGATGATTTGAAACTTATTAGAGCAAGGCAGAGGCAGATAATCGGATCAGGCCTCAGAGTGAATCCTTGTCCTGTAGGTATTCCGTATTAATTTTGATCTTCTTCCCTTCAATAGTTTCTCAGTTTATTTGTTCGTCTTGGTAAACTTAGTGCATGCATGGCTTCCCTTTCTAGGTTCTCCTCAACTGTAAATTGCCATTGCCATTGCCATTGCCACGGTGGTTTCAAGGACAATAATATCAGAACTGCTACAATTATGGCAGCACTTCCGGACGAAATCTTGGCGATAATAGTGAACAAACTAGACTTGGTGGAGTTTCATCGTATTGGTGCAGTTTGTAGGTTATGGCGTCAATTTCTCTTTAAGCCTCAATTCCTTAAACCTCAATTCCCATGGCTGATGCTTTCCTTCTCAGAATCAAAACGTGATATTGATCACCAGGGGTTTTTCAGTGCCTTCCATGGCAAAGTTTACAACTTAGAAATGCCTAAAATACCTGGTGCTCGGTGTTGTGGGTCTACCTGGGGATGGCTAATAATGTTGGGTAATGTTGAGGAAGCCATGTTTCTTTACAATCCATTTACTAAGGTTCGCATTGCACTTCCCCCTCAATCTACCCTTCCTCTTATTCCATATTTTGAGGGGGATCGTCTGCTCTCCAATTACATTCGCAAGGCTATGTTGGTGTCCCCTGATTCTACTTCTGCTAACAACTTCAATTTGGATGAAAACAAGCTCAAGTTGATTGGATCCTCAGGCTCATTGGCAACCATCCCAGATGATTGTTTGGTCGTAGCTCTTTATTTCCGTTATTATTTAGCTTTCTGTAGGCCGGGGGATCAGGGGTGGAAACATCCGTATGTCCGGTTTTCTTCTGGACTTGAAGACATTATTGTCTGTGATGGAAGATTGTACGCCATCAAGCATGACTATGATCTTATACTGTTGGAATTACTTCCTTGGATAAGAGAAACAAGTTGTAACATTGCTCCTCCCCCAGTAATAGATTTAGAAACCCTTGTCAAAAATCTTTATTTGGTGGAATCTCATGGAGAGTTGCTAATGATTATAAGATGGATTAAATTGGATTCACTTGATCCATATGATTCGACATCTCCCACAACTACTGTCATGTTTTGGATATTCAAGTTAGATTTACAGCAACTATGCTGGGTTAAGGTGGAGGACTTGGGTGACCAAATGCTATTCATTGGCAGAAACACTTGCATCTCTTGCTCAGCACTTCACTACAACGGATTTAAAGGAAATTCCATATACTTCACAGATGACTATTCTGATCACATTCGTAACACCATGGATTTACAAAGAACACCATGTGATGATTTGGGTGTGTTTCAGCTAGAAGATAAAAGCATTAAATTCAATTTCTACCCAACTTATTGTCATTCTCATGCATCTCCGCCCATTTGGATTGAGCCCATCTCTTGGCACAGATGAGAGGAAGTGATTTTTTGGACAGTTTAGTTGTTGAAGAGGGTAAGGACATCCAATTTTTAATGCTCTATCTTTTAATATTATTTACATGTATGTTTATGTGGAATGGTTTCCTTTTATTTTATCCTACATATTAATGCATATGGGTGTGTTGGTTTCCAAATATTTACAAGTTTCAGTGAGGGGTTTATTACGGATAATTGCTTAATAATAATGGTAATTGGTTTCATTACAAGTTTAGAAATAGATGATTACCCCTATTGAACTCCCTCTCCTTTGAGCTTGAGCTGAAACTTAATTAAGGTAATGTTGCATCATCCTTGTCCACATCTGCTTATTAGAAATATATTTGGAGTGTGCGCACACTTCCAAAAATAAGGCATTTTCTTTGGAGAGCTTCATATGAAGTCATAATCCATTACCTTTTAGATAAGGTTCTCCAGCCCTACTATGTTTGATATGTGCATGAAAATGTGAATCAGTCAGTCATGCACTTTTTCATTGTGAATATGCAAAACAATGTTGGAGACTCTCACCTAGACACCGCAGAATTTCTAGGTTCTTCATTGTTAATTTGATTGCATGAAATTTGTTCATGAAAATTTTTAAGGATAAGTAGATTTACAATCAATTGATATCATTTGGTCATCCTTTTGCTGGTGTATTTGGAATTTGCATAATGCACCATTTTTAGAGGCCTGCCTGTGAATATTGCTCAAATTATGACTCGGCTCTCTATATATGCAGTTAGCTCAAAAACAAGTCTCTTGTTCATCGCAAACACCAGATCAGCAAGTTCACTCACCTATTACCATGGCTATAGGGGATTGATGAATCCGCCTCTCATTTATATTTTGATGGTGCTCGGGATAAGGCTACAAGCAGAGGAAGACGTGGCTATATTTTATGGGACCAAAATAGTCTATTTTGGCAAACAAAAGCGAAGGATCGTTGGGGACTATCAGCTCTTGTAGTGGAACTTG
Organism: Hakea prostrata; assembly: GCF_041222555.1. Classification (NCBI taxonomy): domain Eukaryota; kingdom Viridiplantae; phylum Streptophyta; class Magnoliopsida; order Proteales; family Proteaceae; genus Hakea; species Hakea prostrata. Next base: position 14,621,854 of record NC_142608.1, read on the forward strand.
AAGCCATACTTGATGGCCTTTCTTTAGCTACTTCCTTGAGTATTCCTTGATAGATTTCAGTATGTAATTATAGTCAAATAATTCATCTTTGTTTTCAACAAAGTCGATTGCGTCTTTCATTAACCAACGGAGAGCAAATTCCTTTCTTCAATTGTGAATTCCACATCAATCTTCTTCACTGAATCCGCCATTTCTATCACAGAAGAAAGCATACATTAAATCTTTCCACGCAACACCTTTCAGATTCTAGCAATATTAATGTACTTGGTTGAATCTCTTTCTTTTGGAGTATTAAATATGTAGGACTTGAGAAAGAACAGATTTGCTTATAGATGTACGGATTGAATTTAAAATGATAAATATAGATATCATCCTAGCAAGTCTTTGATTTGAGAAAAAGTAACAAATATTCTGAGAGGGTTGTCAAGATACTTAGAATGCCATTCATGGGTCGTTACTCTCTTGCCCATCATCTCCTTTTGTTTTCCTTCAAAAGAAATTAAGTAAAAAAGAAAAGAAAAAAAGTTTTACGTTAGAAAATACTAACACTTTGAGTTTTTTTCTTCAATTCAAAATTCATTGTCAACTAGTCTACACTTTCAGACAAAAACCTATAAGGGAGTGATATAAATTCGTATCTTGATCCACACTTCATGATACGAGAGTTCTTGTTCAATTCTCACTAAAATTGGGTGTTAAAGTAGTATATTTTTTTTATCTACATGAGGGATCAACTACCAAGAGATCTTCACATCTTTCTACTATATATTTAAAAGAGGGGTTCACCTCTAATATTGCAAAAATAAATACTCCCTAGAGATATATTATCAATGCATATATAACAGTATTATAATATTATATATATGCTATCCTCAAGGATTAAGAAACAGAATTTTTCTTATATAACACTATAATAAAGTTAATAAAAACTTTGAAAAACCTGTTAGAGCACTGACATGAACTCATCAACTATATCCTTTCTCTATTAAGCTAGTAACCAGCAGCATAGGAAGAAGGGTAGGTTCTTGAAAAGGAATTTAAACCTTATGTATGTTATTTTCATTTAAATATATGTTTTATTTTTATGGTTTTATCTTATGATTTCTATTAGTCCCACATTAGGTAAAAAGGAGCTAGTTATTGAATTTATATATAATTATACAATAAGGACCTATATAATATATCTTTAGGGTTAAGGATCGCACTTCTAACAATATTTGCAACCCATGTGCACACCCCAAAGAGGGTTCCAATTGCCGGGAACTCTTACGCTTTTGAAATTCAACCATGGTTATGTAGCTATATATTAATTAACTAGTGAAAATTTGCAAAAAATTGACATTGAAATTCACATGTATCGCGTCTAACCATAGGAAATTGCTTAATTTTGTTTGTAATTTATATTTAATTTTCGAGTCTAACGATGGAAGATTTTTGAAGTCAAGATTTTAAATGACTTTCATATATATTTTTTAAAGATTATATGTAGCATATTAGTTCCAAGATTCGCATTGAGATTTGAGTTTTGGATAGATTTCTGGAAGCAATAGAACAACTTGGTTCCCTAGGAGTGTTTCAATAGTGTAGGTTCATTTAGCTTGAGAGTTTCCAGGTATTACCTACATTGGAAACTGAAAATTGACAAATATAAAAAATGGAAATAAATTTATTAACCAATAGAAGGGTCAATGTTGGGCAAATTTTAATGGCACCCTAAATTTTCTAACTCTTGGATTATAATCAAGTAATGTGAACTTTAGAAGCCTTGCCACATACTATAGCAATATGATCGAAACAAACCCATACCATTGAAGTAAGCCTATGGATGGTGGACCATGACATTCACAATCTATAAAACTTTATATATATCTTGAGCTTTGGAAAAGCATTCAATAAGATCCAATCAGAGTCCAATGCTAGGTAGTTAGAATTGATATCCCAGAGCTAGTTCGTCAAAGGTTTTTGAGTGCAAGATTTTCACCATAGTCCAAAAAAACTCTAATCTCTTAGATATTTTGTCCTACAATAAGGTGCAATCAATATATAAGCTGTATAATTAAGATAGCAATTGAAGACGTTGAATCGTTGAGAATGGAGAATGAGAGTTTCATTATAAAAAGGAGAATTACAAAAACAAATTTATTATTACAAATCCTGTAAGCCTAAGAACCTAGAAAACTTGTAAGATGCAAAAACCTAGCTTTGGTGAGTACAGCACATTGGTAGTATAAGCATCATCTTAAAAGGGCAAAGAGCAAAGGTATATTCGCCTAACTCATCAATTCAACAAATATGGATGAGATCATTGAAGAAAGCAAATTAAATTTCATTGGTCCGATCACTTAGATCTACTTCAACAGATGAACAAAGTAATGTCATGGATCTGTCCCTTCAAAACTGAACTTGGCTGAAAAGAACTAAAAGATTTTGTAGTGAATCAAGTATATCAACTAGTCATTGTTTTCCAGAGTACTCGTGCAAAGTGAAAGCCCCTAAGTTAGAATTTCGTTTGAGAGAGAATTCTTCCACACACGGAATTTCGGGTGGGATGGGAGATTTCAAAATTTGAATTTGAATTTGAAAAGAGATTATCAGCTGTAACTATGGTGGGAGTGGAGTGAGAGTGGGAAGGATGGTTAAGAGGTTGAGTTGCAAAGGGAAACTTGGTTTCCTCAAAAACTACATGTCTAGAGATGTAGGATCGGCCAAGAGTACTTGGATCATAACATACATACCCCTTGTGTGAGTTGTTGTATCCAAGAAAAATGCATTGCCTGAAGCGATATTGCAGCTTGTTTTTGTTATAAGGTCGTAACCAAGGAAAACATGCACATCCGAATATTCTAAGAAATGAAAGATCTGGATCTTTGTGATACAACACCTGAAATGGAGATTTATTCCCAACAACCGGTGTAGGCATTTTGTTGATTAAGAAGACAGCCGTTTCAAAGGCGGCTGGCCAGAAAATAAGGGGGACAGAAGCACGAGCCATAAGAGTGAGGCCTGTTTCTACTATATGTCTATGCTTCCGTTCTGCTCTCTCATTCTGTTCAGAAGTGTGTGGGCATGAATACTGATGAAATATACCATTCTCTTTACAAAAATGATCAAAATATTCATATTCCTTGGCACCATCAGATTGAAAAACTTGGATCTTGGAATTAAAGATATTGGCTGCATAATAATAGAATTGCTTGAATACTAAAATTGCATCAGAACGACGCACAAGTGGAAAAATCTATGTAAATCTGCTGTAATCATCCAAGAAAGAAATATAATAACTGTAACCTTGCGTAGATGGTGACCGAGAAGGGCCCCAAATATCAGAGTGCAATAATTGGAATGGAGATACTGCCCTTGATTTATTTAACTTGAAAGGCAATTTATGCGATTTTCCCATCTAGCATGGAACACACAAAACTGGTGAAATAGATAAAGGTTGGTGCAAGGCAGAACTGCGAAAGAGAGAGTCCAAAGTTCTCTTCGACGGATGCCCTAATCAGTCATGCCACACTTCTTGAGACACACGTTCGCTGAGATGAACAGAGGGAGATGCGGATGGTGGATGGAAGCGATAGAGGCCAGCTTTAATTGATCCTTGAAGTAGAACAGTCCCAGTTTTGAGATCCTTCACAAAGCACGAACTTGGATGAAATTCCATATAAACATCATTATCACGTGTAAATTTACTCACAGAGAGCAAATTTTTAGTAATACAAGGAACATGTAGCACTTTAGATAAAGTAAGAATTTTAGAAGGTGTTGACAGAGAAGCACTTCCAATATTTTTTATATGCAAACCTGAACCATTACCAATGTGATGTTGATCAATACCATGGTAAGGCATTGTTGTATTCATGTGGGTTACATTGGATGTAACATGATGAGTGGCACCTGAGTCAGGGTACCAAGAAGGATCAAATGAAGTCGTGGGTCCTGCCAAGAAAGCTTCTGGAGAAGAATTCAGCTTGGAGGCATTGTCACCTGGTGCATAGCGAAAATAACATTGCATCGTTGTATGATTAGTTTTGTTGCAAATTTGACAAGCAACCATAGGGGTAGGGAGGAGAGGTGGAAGATGTTTGCATGTCGACTACGATTGTAGTAACCTCGAGCTCGTCCTCTGCCATAGTTGTAAAAGGGACCACGATTGCGGTTAGTGGGTGGGGGGGGGTTGATCTGGTAGATAGATTAACTTCTGATGAAGGCAAGTCAAGTTGTTGTCTTGTTTGGTGTTTGAAGATTTCTTGATTCAGTAGAAGGCCTATGAAATCATCAAGGGGAAGAGGGTCAAGACGGGAGGTAATTGAAGTGGCAAAGGATTCATATTCATGGCCTAGGCCACGAAGCATTGTGAGGATAATATCTACATCAGAAACTGAGTGAGCAGCAGCGGCAAGATGATCAATAATAGATTTAATCTTCTGAACATAATCGGCCATAGAAGAGTGGCCTTTGCGAATTTGAAAAAGTTGGTATTTCAATTGCATTATGTGGGCTTGAGATTGGGAGGCATAAGTCCAATCAAGGGAATTCCAAGCAGCGTGGGAAGTGGTGAGACCAACGATTTGAGAAAGAGCACTTTCAGAAAGGGAGGAGATGATCCAAGATAAGATCATCTGGTCTTGCTTGCGGCATTGAGAATATGCAAAGTTAGGAATGGAGGTTGATGTGGGTGATGTGGTGGAGGGATTGGGTATGGTTTGAGAAGAAGCTGGATTGGTTCCATCGACATAGCCATAAAGGTCATGTGCATGTAGTAGAGGAAGAAATTGCGATTTCCAAAGGAGATAGTTGCTTCGATCAAGCTTTACAGGTAGGAGAGAAACGATGTTGGTAGGTGAAATCAGAGAAGAAGCCATGGCAATGGTGGAGCTGGTCCTGAGGATCATGTAGACAGCGGTCAGAGGCTGAAAAAACTGATACCAAGTTAGAATTTCGTTTGAGAGAGAATTCTTCCACACACGGATAGGTGAGTGGGAGATGTATATTAATATTATATGAATTACAATTCAAATATTTGAGTTTGAACTACAACTTGTTTACAATCAAACTCTACAAGTTGTTGATACTTTAACTATAACTCAAAACTCTTCTTGATCGGTTGGAGATAAAATCAATCGTGGATAGAGCTAGTTACGGTGGATTTGAATTTGAATTTGAATTCAGAGACTTATCCTTTACACCCTAAAGGCTTCCTTAACGCGAAAGAACAAAAGCAAAGTAGCAACAAAGATCCCACTGAATATGAAAAATTAACCATAGATCGAAAACCCTAACAAAGACACTGATGCCTCATCTCCCTCGCCTAAGAGATTTCAACATGAAAAATATCAAATTGCATGAATGCGTAAGCTAGAACGAAGGGATTCATACCTTAATCCAAATCAACTCGGCTACATTAGTTAGGATTTCAACCGAGACTTGCTTTTCGCAGGTGTTTGACACCAGTTATGTGAATACGGAGGGTGCGGCTACTTTGGCTCCGATAGGGTTGTCTATGGCGAGGTTTTGACCATGAGAATTCCTATGGAGCAATTGAAACAATAATATGATAAAAAATAAAAATAAAAAATCAGATGAAAGGGAAAGAGAAAGATTCAGAGAGTTCGAGAGAGAGATTGAGGGGATCGAGAGACCGAGAGAGAGATTTAGAGTGATCGAGAGACCGAGTGAGTTCGAGAGAGAGATTGATTATCGTGAGAGAAATTAAAAGAGGGATTAAAATTAATGATAAATTGATAATGATTTATGACTAAAATGTAAAGTTATTGGTATTTGAAAAAAAGAGAAGGATAGAAAGGTCAAAAAAAGATTTGTGAAAAAAGAAGAGTACATGCTTTTATAATAGTAGTATGATATTATATATTTATATGACTTGGGACTTGTGGACTTGTGGGTTGTGGGCCTTGATCTAGAAAGCACACTGCTAGTGGAGATGTCATTAAAGAGGCACTTTTCCTTAGGGAGGTCGACTAAATAGGAACCTTTTGTAGGGAGTTGAGCTGAATAGGTACCCACACAAAGGAAGGTGACCTTACCTTTTTACCCACAGCATTTGGGACTCTATATAAACCCATTTTCAAGCTCATTTCTGACAATTAATTTCCTCCTCCTCTTTCTCTCTCTCACTCTCTCCTTGTTGTTTATTAAACAGTGAACATAACATGATTCCATCTGAAGTAACCTTTTTAAGGTGCAACCTTAAAGGTTTGGGTTGACTAATCTTAGGGGTGAAGACATATTGTACAAATCGGGGTGTGTAAATACTTAAAGAAAATACATTTCGTACGTTTAAGCTCCGATGAAGTATCGTGATTACAACAACCTTTCAAGTGTTTGTGTAGATTCCTCAAAAGTTTCCAGCAGTGGAAACTCTCAAAAAAATAGTACTTGGCCGCCAAAAACTCTCTTTCTTTATTAGGATTCTCTTCTTGATTTATTTTTTCCATGAATTAAACAATCAAAAGCACAATAAAAAATGGTCAAAGCCCAATGCCAAAGACCCTCATTAGCATGCAAGCATACATAAACAGGGATTTTGCTTAGGAGCAGTGCATTTAATGCACTGTTTTGAGCAATGAATGGTGGGATTTTATTTTTGAGCTTGCATTAAATCTCTACCATTGATTATCAGCATGTACAATAAAAGTAATTTTAAGTTAATTTTAACTCAAACTATGGAATCGATTCGTTTCGAGCCAAAAGAACCATATGGTAATTGATTCTTTAATAATCTTATTTTATTTTCAAAAAAGGAATCCTCCTGAATCCTCAGTTTTAGCCAGTTCAATCACAAGTCCTCCATTATCTTCTTTGGTTTTCAACGGTTTCTTCTGAAAACCAAAAACGTCTCCACTAACCCAAATATGCTTTCCCCAAAACATTCAGCAGTGCTTCTTCCGCCACCGCCACCACCACCATTGCCACTACTTCAACCACCATCTCAGAGGCGCTGTAATCCCTCGCCTCTTATCCAAATTGTCAAGAGGAGTATGGTTTGGGTATCTAGCGTGAGTCGTCTCTTCAACTTCTTGGAAAAACTTCCAACGGCTACTTGACTTTCGTCTTTTTTTAATTTTTCTGATCCTGATCAACGTGGAGCCAATCTTTTCCCGAGGTTGGAGTAAGAGTAGGGATTGGTGCAATGACAAGGTAAAGTGCAAGGTGGAAGCTGATTGACTAAGGTAGGAAGCAAGGAATCAATTTTGTGAAGGAGTCAATAAGTGGGAGATTATTAGGAATGCTAAGGATGATTTTTCATCCTTTCCCTAATTGTTTCTCATTTGAATTCTTTCCATATTATTCCCTCATCTCATTGAATTATTTCCATATTATTTGTTCTTCTCATTTGAATTCTTTCCATTCATCATTCCTTCAATTCGAATCCCTTCCATTCATCATTCCTTCAATTCAAATTCTTTCCATACATTGTATTTCCATACAATCATTTCCATGTATTATATTTGCTATACAAACATTTCCTTGTATTGTATTTCCATCTTTTATATCTTTCCTTTATTGTTCATAATTACCTACCAGCATGGGATGTATGCTGTCTATATATTTGAGGTTCTCTCATATGAAATTATTCAACCATTTTCTACTATTGAGGTTGTGTCTTAATATGGAATCTGGTAACATTACACCCTTGGCAAATGCTATAGGTAAAGTATCTTCTCTATGGGTTATTGATTCTGGCGCCAGTCTTCATATGATTTCAGATTTATCTTTATTTCATTCGGATAGTCTTGTTCCCCACACCCAATCCATTCGTCTTCCCAATGGTGGATTTGCTCCCGTTACACATATTGGGAATTGCAGCCTCATACCCACTTTACCTCTCACAAACGTCTTACATGTTCCTTCATTTGGTTTTAATTTGTTATCTGTTACCCAGCTTACCCAACAACTTCATTGTTTCCTAACTTTGTACCCTGATCATTGTGTGATACGGGACTTATGCACGAAGGAGAGGATTGGGATGGGTAAGGTGTCCAATGGACTTTATTATTTGGAGTTGGATCATCCTGTTGCTGCTGTTGTTTTTCCCACAAATGATCTTTGGCATTCTTATTTGGACCATCCATCTTTAAAAATTTCCAGTTATCTTGCACGTTTGGATCCGACTATTTCTTTTCATAAAAATTGTGTTTGCTCTATTTGTCCTTTGGCTAAGCAAACTCGACTTCCTTTTCCATCTAGTACAATTTCTACCACTTCTTGTTTTGAATTGATACATTGTGACATATGGGGACCTTACTTCGTTACAAACATTTCTTTGTATTGTATTTCCATCTTTTATATCTTTCCTTTATTGTTCATAATTACCTATCAGCATGGGATGTATGCTGTCTATGTATTTGAGGTTCTCTCATATAAAACTATTCAATCATTTTCTACTATTGAGGTTGTGTCTTAATAGAGATTGATTATAAGTAGATCTACTTCAGATATTAGAGTTTTCAAAGAAGTTGCTTGAGGCTAGAGAGAGAAAATAAGGAAAAACCAGTAGCAGCAATTATTCAATACCCAAGAGGTGAAATCGCTCAAGCAATCTTGACTTCGATGGTCTTGGGCTTCTTGGGTTCCGGCGGAGGCAGCTTTTGGACGGTGACAGTAAGAACACCGTCCTAGCAAACGGCAGAGATGGCATCAGTGTTGCCATTCTCAGGAAGCACAAATTTCCTCATAAACTTTCCAACCCTGCATTCCATCCTCACATACTTAGCTCCATCTTTCTCTTCCTCTCGCTTTCGTTCTCCATTGATAAGAAGCACATTATCATCTTCAATCTGAACCTTGATGTCGCCCAATTTGAGTCTTGGCATATCTATGATGAAAACATACAAATTGGGGTATTCCCTGATGTCTGCAGGAGTGGAAGCCATGGCCTTGGCATCACAGACGTATGTTCGACTAGGAGCATTGATCGATTTCTTTGCATCTTCTGAGCCATCCAACATCTATTGCAGAGTCAGCAACAAAGGACCATCAAACCCATTAGCCTAATATCCATTCTTCTTCTGTTTTTCCTTGTTTCGGCAACTGCTTCGACGTGGGTTGTTGTCTGAAATGATTGGAAATCTTAAATATGGCTCCTCTTATCATGGGGAACCCTGTTTCAGAGCAGAAAATCAGGTATTTGATGGGTGGGTTTTTCATTTTATTTTTTGGTTTCATTCTGACTTTTGTAGGTTCAGCAGCAACGACAAGAAGGAGACGAGTGTTTTTTTTTTTCAAAATTTCAAATTTTCAAATAGTGTTTTGGTTTTGTAATGGTTTGTTTGAATCATGCGAACTAGGTTTGTTCCTACTTAAAACTCATTTTCTTGCACATGAAAAAAATCTACGGTCACGATTTAATTTAAACTCAACTTTTCATCTTGACTGTTCGCTGCTTGGAGCAGTGCCACATAGGCACAATAAAAAATGATCAAAGCCCAATGCCAATCCTCATTAGCATGCAAGCATACAGAAACAGCGAAAAAGGAACTTTTGACTGCCCTGTTTGTTGGGTCTTCTCTTTGTTGTTCCCTTAAGTGGTTTTCTGAGTTTTTCCAACTAACAAATGGAAGGCAAGAAATGAGTAAGAATAGAAACTTGAGATTGAAATGAGAAACTGAAATGGAGGGAGCAGAGGAAGATCCTGCGAGAAGAAGCAGATTCTTGAGTAGTCTCATACAGAAGAAGAAAACAATTGAACCACAACAATAGCATGAGCAACTCAATGCTCGGGTCAGTGCCTCTGACATGCTCGTCACCTTTCAACACTGTGCATTCCGATGTGCCAGAGATCGCCTTGACTCCATGCTCAAAAAGCTCAAAAGCAAAAGCCTAACACTTGCTCTTAAGATGCTACTGCTAAGGAATCTTCATTTCCCCCTTTGTTGTTTGTGCCTTGGTGAATGTTGGATGATAGTTTTTAGTGTAAGTCCCAACATTTTAGGTTTCAAATGGGTTTCTTTGTTCACTACTATTTCTTTCATTTTGTGGGTATCATCAGAAAACAGATGAAATGGTTTATACTCATTAGATCTCTGTAAGCAACTTTTATCAGGGGACTGTTGTTCCTATGTAGCATGTTCAGTAAAAGTGTATTTCGTTATGTAGTTGTAGATGAATTCAGAAACAAGGGCAGAAAAAATTCTCTCTCAATTTGTTTTGAAATATTACGTTCCTATCAGTGCATTCAAAGATCAAGATTCAGTTTAGGTGGTGTGATATTCATCATGGTTCAAGCCACTGAACCGGAATGGACCATCCAAATCAAATCAAGGGTTCAAACCTAACACTTCTCGGTTGGGCACTTCTCGAGGGGATGCTCGCCGAGAAGTGGATATTGTGGGGATTTTTGTTCGCGCCTGCGCGGATATCCTCCGCGCAGGCGTTGAATGGTGACACGTGTCATTTGAAAATTCAAAGGTTAGATTTTATATCCTAGCTTTTTAAGTTGAAAAAGTTTTCTAAATTATAGTTACACCCCTCTAGAAAATATTTTTCTTTTATTAAGAAACTCTTAGAAAACATTAAATTTACAAAACAAACCCAACATTCTCTCGTACGAGATTTTTTGTCCTAAACCTAACCCTAGCAGCTGTTATGTTCTGCCTTTATCTCCGGCAACCCATCAACCACTTCATCTTCGTTGGTGCCCTTGTCTTGGTCTATCAAATCCTTAATTGCAACAATTTTTTTTGTTTTTGCGAACATTTTGCGATTTTAGGTATTAACGATGAAAAAGAAAAAGAGGAAGAACAATGAAAAGATGGATAAAGACTCAACAAAATCTGATAATTGTGGGTTTAGAATATGAAAGAGAGGAAGAGTACAAGAAAGAGAGCAGATGAAGGAGTCTCAAAAGACTACCGGGATTTGAAGGGATAGAATGTGTGGGCCTCCGGAAGCTTCGAAGTGTTAGATATGAATGTGAGAGAGAGCGAAAATAAGGTGAATGAAGAAGGGGAGGCCAAGACCAAATGTAGACGATGGAAATGGTCGAGTTCTATTCAGATTCTAGAACGTTCGTCGTCGCCGGTGAGGAATGAGAGGAATGAGAGATTTTAGGTTTACGGTGATTTTCCCCCAAATTATAAAATATGATTTCTTGGGTTTTCGATTTTACCCTCATTTTTAAACTGTTGGATTTTTTTATTGCCATGTGTCACTATTCAACGCCTGTGCGGAGGATATCCTCCACACAGGCGCGAACAAAAATCCATATTGTGGTGACACCTAGCAGTCATAGTGACACTACAAGAAAAAGTGCCAATTGCGATGAAGGTTTTGCCACGGAAAAAGCTATTGTGGTAAAAAAGGCCAAGTATTGTCATGAAAACAAAAAAAATGATAAATATCACTTACCTCCCCTCTTAGCTGGACAAATAGCACTTCCCCCCCGCCCCCCTTTTAATTGGATAATATCACTTACCTCCCCTCTTACCTAGCAAATATATCAAACACCTCCCATCTGTTAACTCTTTCGGTTAAATTTAACTTTTACCATTAAATATTTTTCTAAAACCCCAAACTACCCTTGACTAAATTTTTTTTTATTTTAAACCCTAAATTACCATAATCACCCTAACAGTTAAAATACTATATTACCCTTAATTAAAATAATTATTAAAAACCAAAACACCATAATTAAAATCCAAATTATCTTTAATTATTAAAAGCCCAACATACTTTTTTTTTTTTTAATTATCAAACAATTAACAAATCACGTACTACTATCAAGTAAAATTAAAAATGCAATTAAAAAAAATGGGTATGTTGATAAAATTTAACATGTACTACTATTTTGGGTTTTTCTAATTGTTTGATAATTTTATTTAAAAAAAAAAAGGGTATGTTGGGCTTTTAATAATTAAAGATAATTTGGGTTTTAACTATGGTGTTTTGATTTTTAACAATTATTTTAATTGAAAGTAATTTAGTATTTTAACTACTAGGGTAATTACGGTAATTTAGGGTTTAAAATAAAAAAATATATTTTTAGCTCAGGGTAGTTTGGGATTTTAGAAAAATATTTAACGATAAAAGTTAAATTTAACTGACAAAGTTAACAGAGGGAGGTGTTTGATATATTTACTAGGTAAGAAGGGAAGTAAGTGATATTACACACTAAGAGGGGGTGTAAGTGTTATTTGTCCAACTAAGAGGGGAGGTAAGTGATATTTAACCCCAAAAAAAAACGTAATATCTAAGATACTATATGCCACATAAACAAAATAATGTGGCAAAAAACTCCATATATATACTCTCGTGATCATTGATTGATTAAATGGTATGGTAATTACCGTGGCAAATAGTCAAATTCAAATTCAAATTCCTTCAAGTTGTTTATAACAATTAGACTATTTGCCACGGTTATAAATTATCATGGCAAAAATACTACAATCATAGACACCCATAATAATAGATTGGTTAAATGCTACAGTAAATATTATGGAAAATAGTCAATTTCAAAGTCCTGTCTCTTAGTTATAACACTTAGACTATTTGTCACGGTAATATATTACATTACATTACCGTGGCAAAAAACTTCATATATACAATGGTTTTAAACTCCCGTAATAATAGATTGACGCAAATAGATTGACTAAATGCTACGGAAAAAAAGTCCAAAGTGCTTTAATTTGTCCATATATACTACTTTGCGTACATAGCCAATTCCAAAGTGCTTTAATTTGTTTACAACAATTACACTATTTGCCACGGTTAAAATTACCGTGGCAAAAAAGTCCATATATACTATGGTCATAATGTCCGATAATAATAGAATGACTACTTGCCATGGTAAGAAATTACCATGGCAAAAAACCCCATGTATACTTATGCTACGATATATTACCGTAGCATTTGATTAGGCTATATACTACGTCAAGTTTCGGTAGCATATAGTTTTTAGGAAAGTTTCATAAGAATATATGCTACAGTAATTTTACCGTAGCATTTAATTAGACTATATACTACGGGAATTTACCGTAGCATGTACTGGGACTATATATTTATGCTCTCATAGACTATACGCTACGGTAGGTTTTTACCGTGGGAAATGGATATTCTTCTTTTAAGTGTTTTACGCGCCTTCCATTTAGTCTTGCTCGAAGTAAAACCCCCAAATCTCTGGAGATTTCGAGAAACCCCAAATTGTGGTGCTCGATTGACAAAACCCCAAATCAACCAAAAATCTTCTTCATGATCACAAACCAGAAATCTTCTTCACGATCGTCTTCCATCGGTAGGTTAGATTGCAGTACTCGATCGTATTCAACCCTTGAGTTGCCGGTGATTGCAGCGGAGAGCCAGCTGTTAGTCCTTCGTATTCAACCCTTGAGTTGCCGATGAGGTTGAAAAGGATCTCAGAGGTATTTGTGCACTTTGTGGAGATCAACTAGATCAAGGAGCAATTCTCATCCAATATTGCCAGTTTTGATTCAATCAGGTTCCAAGTTTGAACATTCTCGAATCTTTGCTCTCGATATTTGAATCGGTATCTGCTTCCATTGCCATTCTCTTCTTCCTGTTCACAGTGCTATTGTGTCTACTTGCCTTGTGTCGAAGCTTCCTTCATAAGCTAGGACTTCCGGAGAAGGTCAGTCTTCCTTTTCCATCACTTTGCCTGTTTCTATATCTAGCGAATTGCTGATGTAATTTGGAATGGGCTAGGGGATGTAAGCTCATATAATGAGAAATGTACATGAAGATATGAGCTTAGGTAATTTTTTGCTATCTTTGCCTTACTTTACTTTGCAGAAGTTTAAACTAAACTAATACCTACGAAATTTTGAATCATGCATCATGTCATGTTTATCATTAATTTTAATAAAAGAAAGTTGAGAGTTCTGGTTGGTTACATTTTACTAAAATTTTAAGAGCATAGATTGAATTTTAACATCCCCTTGAATTAGAACTCCTATAGAATCGCCAGTCTTGTGTGCCTTCTAGCGCCAAATTTCTCAAAATATAGATTGCATAAAAAATGTGGCTCGTCTACATGGGGAAATGAAAATAACTAAGGATAGAACTTTTTCAGATGTCTTGCATTCCAAAAACGATCAAGTCCGCGATCGGTAGCTAAGTTCTTCGGCTTATACACTCCCTAACCAACTAGTTCGATTGTCATGTATGGCCCTTCTAATGAAGGATCCTTTGAAATCTTCTGATTGTTTGGACCCGATGAGGGTTGTTCTTCCCATATCCTCTGAGTCCAACCAGATTCGCTCCAACTTTTCTACAGGTTCAGGCCTCTACATCTCATCCTCGTTCCGATCATCACAAACTTCTATTGGTAAGGCCATAGCCTTCTTGGGCCCAGCTTTATCCTTCAAATAGGTGACATAGCACTGTCGGGAGGTTTTTTGATAAGAAGTTACCTCTCAATTCCTTTATCAGTCGGGAATTTGATCTTCATGTGTTTGATCGAAACCACCGCTCCTAGCTTTGTTAGGGAATGCCTCCGAGTATGACATTATATGCTGGCACTCCCGAACAACTAAGAAATTTACCCGAACAGTAACTTCCTTTGGGAAATTTCCCAATGTGAGGTCCAGTTGCACCAATCCTTCCACAATTACTAATGATCTAGCAAATCCATATTCTTTCCACAATTGCGGATGATCTAGCAAATCCATATAGATGGGTTTAAGATGGCTTTAACAAATCTTCCTCCATCCTCAGCTTTTGGTAAGCATCATATGATAAGAGATCTGCTGATGATCCTATATCAACCAATATTCTATGTACCTCCCGACAACTGATCTCAGCTTTGATCACAATCACGTCATCATGAGAAGTGCAAACACCTCTTTTATCTTCTTCATTGAATGTGATGCTTTCACCCACATTCAGTTTCTTTTGCTTCTATGCTTCTCCAGATCCCACGAACTTGCATTTGGCTTTTAGTTTTCTAATTGATTCGGGCTCTGGGCTCTCGAATATGGTGAGAATTGGAGATCGGGCAACCTCCTTTCCCTTTTTTAACTGGGGAGCTTTATCTTGACGATCCCTGCTTTCCGAACTCTCCCTTTTCTTTTTAGCAGCTGCTCTTCTTTCCCAATTATCACTTCGTCCTTCTACGAATTTGGACAAATGTCCCTGGGATATCAACCTCTCAATATCTGTCTTCAGGTGTCTGCGCTCGTTCATATAGTGTCCATAATCTTTATGCAAACGGAAATATTTTTCCATGTTTCCCTCTCCTAGTTTAGCAATCACCCTCGGTGACCATTTCAGGATATCTTGATCTTTGATTTGCATCAAGATTTTCGACTGTGGGGCATTCAATGGTGTATACTCCTCATGGTTGGGGGAACGCTGCCTCCATCCCCAACTAGATTTTCGACCCCAATCATCATTGGGTAGCTTCGACCCCTGGCCCTGTTTAGTGACCTTCTGATCTTTGTTAGAAGCTTTGATTTCTCCTTGCCTAGCGTCAAGGATTTCCATCACTTCAGTCTGCTTGTGATATCTTTGTACGAGTTCGGAATAGGTGGTAGGCATATCATGAAGTAAAAGCTCCAAGAGTCTTTTGTTGGTGAGTCTGGTGAAGAGTGCAGTTTTAGCCACCTGTTCGTCCAAGTTCTCAATCTCCATGGTGACTTTATTGAACCTTTTCAGATAATCCCGAATAAACTCATTCTTTCTTTGCTTTACAGTGAACAATGTCTCCTCGATCTTCTTGGTCTAGATTCCACTTTGGAATCGACCGATGAATTTTCGGGCCAGTTCTTCAAAATCAGTAATTTGTCCTGAAGGAAGGTTTGAAAACCACTTTTGTGCTGCTCTCGTAAGTGATGACCCGAACACTCTACATTGAATTGCATTAGAATTTTCGGCAACGGCCATTGTCTTCTGGTAATAATTGATGTGGGCATTAGGATCTCCCAAACCATCAAATAAAAAGAAGGTGGGGAATTTGAATTTATGAGGAAACTTGAACCTGGCAATGGCATTAGCAATTGGGGTTTTCTTGATGATTGAGTAAATATCATCAGTTTTCTTACCTCTGGTGAGCTGTCCTAACCTCTGATTTATGTCCTCCAATTCCTGATCAATGCACCATTCGAATGCCATCTGTCCAAACGCTATCTTGACCCGAACGCTAGCAGATTGGTGTACGAGTGCGAACCCCTCACCCTAACCTAGTGAGAGTTCCCGGTCGACTCTCTTGTGCCAGATCACTGTCATGTTTGTTTCTTCTCTGAGTAAATCCCCAACTCTTCTAGCTCCCAATAGTCTGTCCCGATTGAAGGTTTTGCCCTCGGTTTAATGCCTATGTCTTCGGGGAGAACGTCCTTGAACTGGGATAAGTCGTAACCCTGCTCTTCCCCCTCGATCCTCAACCTCCTCTCGATCATGAAGATCAAGATCTCTAGGAGCTCCTAGGCGTCTCACCACCATACGAAGCATTTGCTGCATCTCTAGGAATTGGATCTGCATTTGATTTATCTGTTCTTGGAGGTTGTTTGGGTTGTTCAGATGTTCATCTCCAACCAATCCTCCATCTTCACGAACTTCTAAAGCACGATTTCCTTCAGGAAGATCTCCTTCTGGGATGTCTCCTCCTGGAAGGGGATGAGTACCATGACTTTCTGAAGTGTTTCCCACAGACGGTGCCAAATGATGCATCCAAAATCTGCTCAACCTTGAGATGCTTGGGAAATCACCTACAAAACAGTGTTAGACGTGGCCCAACCCTAGGGTCGGGAGGCACCTCCAGAGGCTAAGTCAATTCTGGAACTGATCACAAAGCTCTGGTGAGTTGCAAAACAGAAAATGAATACGAGAGTAAGGGAAACGATTCAGATACCTCTACTTTGTGCGACCCTTTAGTTTATATAAGGTTTACCTCTTGTTCTTGGTCGTTGGATTCGTTCATGATCCTTCTTGGTGGTTGTCCAATTGTAGGGTTTTCCCTTTTTCTCGGGGGTGGAAGCAATTTCTAAGTTTAACACGATTGCCCACTCCTCAGAGTAGCAGTAACCGTTTATAACTCAATCATGTATCTTGAACTCTTTGGGGTCACGTCTATATCTGTAACTGTAGAGTCAGTCATCCCCACGCAACTGATGGTTTAAACCAAGAACCGGTCTTGATCATGCCAAGGCCATCTATGACCTGATTGTGGTTAAGCCGTATTCGACCGGGATTGAAGATTGAACCGAAGATAAACCCGATTGTTGATGGTTTAAACCAAGAACCGGTCCCTACCATGCCAGGGCAGTCTATGACCTGATCGTGGTTGAGCCGTATTCGACTGGGGTCGAAGATTGAACCGAAGATAGACCCGGTTCGGAATTAACCACAACAGAGAGTGAATTTTATTCTTGGAGAAGAATTTTGCAGACTTAAAATAACAGAAATGACTAGGAACATATAAAACAAAAACCCAGAAAAAAACAACATATAGCTTTTAGGACTATGAAAGTAGTAATGGACCAGTGGAACAACATAATATCTATTTCCATTTGCTCTTCAACAAGAAGATTACAATGACAGTACGCTCAATGCAAGTTAGCTTCCGTCAGAATAGTTCTCTGTCAATGGAGAAGTGTATACAGAGGTAAGATTTTCAGAATAAAGAGTGGCATAGCTTACTTTTGCTTCATTCTTTTCCTGCATAAGGTTCTCCAATTAAGAGCAAACTCTGCATCCATTAGCTGATTGCTTGGAATGCATTGTCCTGACATAATCTACCAAATAAAATGGTAAGAACGCAAAAAGAGGAGCATCAAAAAGAAATATTAGTTTCACAAAATTTCAATTCAATAAACAACAGCTTTCACGAATTACATATTCCATTTGGTAGAAATAATGAGGTACTTGCTTCGTAGTTTAAATTTATTTTGGAGCACCAAATTTGGAATTTTATCATCTGCTTTCAAGTGGCAAATACATATCATTTACATTATTCCGAGCCCTCCTTATGGAGTTATAAATTATTCAACTAATAAGAAATCATTCCTCAACAGTAGATACTTTCTAGACAAGTCCCTTGATCCAAGCTTTACACTATCCTCCAAACGAATGCAGGATCATACTTGTGAGTCCAAAATCTAAGCAACATTTTTACTTATATATACACACACACTAGCAAATTTATACACATGCAAATGCACGTGACCATAGTGAAATTTTTGAAATTTTTGTGAGAAATCTCGATATGCAATAAAATAAAGACAAACGCAAGAGAAAAAGCAATAATTTTCTAGGGAGAATGGCATGCATCCCAGTTAAAGGAAAGATAAAGCATTGTCTTCTACGGTCTCTAAATTGAATTCAAACTGAATATTGAGAAAATCATTTTCAAATTCAATATCCTAGTTGAGACCTAGGGATAATAATGTGAAATGTTTTTCTTTCTCTCCAAAAAATTAACAATTTTCAAATTCAACATCCTAGTTGAGACCTAGGGAATACCCACCCATAACAAAGGTGAGGAGGATTAATTAAGCACAAATACTGAATTTTCATATCCAATATTGCAATTGGTTGACTGCCCTTGTCTTTTGGTGCCAAGTAGCTAGATTACATGGGTGTTTCATAATTGCGGTCATTATGTCCTCAACATGTCATGGTGGTCTTTGGATAAACTTGAATTGGTGCAGCTGAAACACTCTAGTTAGAAATTGGGTGCTGGAAAATGAATTAATGCTACCATCCAAAGTAATTTCAATAAAGAATAATATGATTTTTTTTATTAAACAATTTACTTAATTATGCTTCAGAAAATTTCAATTTTATAATGCTCACATGCCCAACAGAGATGGACGATTCAAAGGTGTTGTATTTTGAACAAGTGAGTGTAAATAGCCTTTCAATCATTGTTACTTCATCATTTGATTGTCGAACAAATATATAATTTTGAAGAAGGATTGTTTTAATGGCAGGCAAGAAAATTTATTTTGGGTACTGATATTTTAATTTGTTGAAGAAGACATTGGCAGATTCACAATTATTATTACTCTAGAAAAACAATTTTGGATGATATTTTAATTTTTACAAGAAGATGCTTGTGTTGTTTCTTATATTCTTTTGGTATTAACCTCACTATACTTAAAAGAACAAAAAGAATATCAAATATAAAAGTTAAAAAAAAAACTATTTTAGTCTGCTTTCCTAGTAATAATGCATGCATCTTTTTCCCTCAAATTTGTTAACATTATTTTAAGTCTATCTTAAATCAATTAAACTAACATTTGTTGTCAGAAAAAGAGGGCAAGTTACGTCGAAAAATTTCAATCAAACCATTTTTACATGGATTTCACAACTTTACATAATTAAGAACTATTCAATGTTCAAACTTTCGAGTTCGACCTATGCAAGCATTAACCTTGTGAACTACCAGCGCAAGCACTGATTCCCTCAACTTAGCTTCACCGGAAGCCTAGTATAATCTACAGAAGCCAGTAGTGGGTTCCATGCCTAGGCCGAAGAACACACAACGGCCCAATATGAGAATAAGAGGAGTAGAGGAGATTCAAACCTGGGACATAAGGCTACCAAACCACTTGGAATGAGCTTGGTGCCACTAGACCACCACCTCTAGTAGTGCATGACCTCAAATAGAAGTGAGTGAAAGGTAAAGCTAAGGATCCATGTAGTCGGCCCATTTAGTTGCAACAAAGCACCAAAAAAAAAAAAAAAAAAGCAAATGATTACTGTTGTTAGACCATTTAAGTATTTTTTTTTATTCGAATCAATTACTTTTTTGTATTGGATCCCAAGAACCTTTGTCAAACATTGTCATGTCTTCTTTCTTTTTTTTGGTAGAAAGCATATCTAAGCAACAAGACGAGGAGATCACCCCATCTCACAAAAGAAATCAACTCTTGGGCCATGGATAGGATACAAACCACTCTACTTTACACAAAACAATGAGGGACCTTCGGGCTAAGGAATGGGCAAGCCCATTAAGATCCCTAGAAATACAAACAAAGTTGTAACTAATAAAGTTGTCTTTCAAAAGCTTGATTAAGCCCTTGCAATCAAACTCCAGTTGAAACTCCTGCCACCCTAGACCCATCACTACCAACAGAGCTTCCCTAGTGGCTTCAGGTTCTCCTTATTGCGCAAAATGTAAATTAAGGAGAGGGAATAGACAGTAATCTATTTACCTCAACAGTAATCTACTGACCTCCTTGTTGTTCAACCATAAAACAATCCTTAGCCACCCTTCTGCTCCTCCTTTAGAAAAGAAGCATCATGTTGAATTCTCCATCCTTGCCAAGAAGGTTGACTTTGGGCTTTATTCCTCCTTCTGTCTCCAGCCTCTTTAAAATATGCTAAACTCCAGAATTCATCAAAGGCTCTTTGAGCTTTACTAATCACTTTCTCGGGGCTCCACCCAATTTTCTTCATCACCAACTCATTCCTTGCCAATCATATATACCAACAAATATAAGCACATTGACTCATCACCTCTCGACCATGATGCTTGTCCATAAAACCAATAGAGTCCCACTTCTCTAACCAAATATGGATTAATTTTTGTTAGCAACTTGCTTCGATTGCAAAGAGATTGGTTGCAGAGAGAGGGCTTCGCTTGCATAGAGAGGGTTTCACTTGCATCAAGAGGGCTTCACTTGCACAGAGAGGGCTTCGGCTTCGGTAGCAAAGAGCGGGCTTCGGTTGCAAAGAGACGGCGTGAATGAAGGCCGCAGAGTACAAAGAGGCTATTCTTCGCTTGTTTAAGGCTTGAGAGAGACAAAAGAGATGAGAGAGTCACGAGAGAGTCGAGAGAGTCGAGAGAGTCGAGAGAGACAAGAGAGAGTCAAGCACAGAGTCAAGAGAGACGCAGATATGTTGTTTTAGGGCTTTGAAAAATAGATGGGCAAATGACATCGATACCCCGATTCACCATCAGCTCCCCTCTTGTGCCCCGCGTATTTTACCAAAAGTGTTTTTGTGCCCAAGAAGCTCCAAATTGGAGCTTTTTGTTGGCACATAAATGTTGTGCCAAACACCCGATTCAGCACACTTTTGCTGAACCAGCACACTATTTTTAGATTGGTTTACAATACGTGATTTCGGTAGCTTCTGTGCCAAACTGGGCAAATGGCACATAATTAGTGAGCCAAAATCATTTCCCCTTGGTTGCGTTTGTTTGCAAAGGTGGGGTGGGGAAAAAAAACATGTGGCCCCCATGTGTAGTGGGGTGAGGGAGAAGGAAAGGAAAGGAAAGGGTTTTGTGGAAAGGAAAGGGTTTTGTGGAAAAGTGATAGTAGTGGGTCTCACTTTTTACTTTTTCAAACTTTTCTACAAAATCCTACCAAATTTGTGGGGGTTTAAAATGGCTTGGGCTGGGAAAGTTGGGCTGCCACATCATCAAACAAGTTTCCTTGATTCAAGAAAGCTTGTCTCTCACTTTCCCGCCCCAAGCAACCAAACAATCTGCAATTTTGGGATTTAAAGGGAAAATTAAGAACTCTACACTTTTTTCAAGAATTTTCCCACCTCTTTTTTCCCACCCCACTTTTATTCCAGCAAACAAACGCAGCCTTAATGAACTCTTACTTGAGGCCATATTTGTATAAGGCTAAATAATGCATGCATCTTTTTTTGGATAATTTTCTATTAGCATTATTTTAGATCATCATTTAAAGCTGATTGAAAGGCAGGATCCATGTCGGCAGCCCTATATATTTGTCATAAGGCTTCTTTTTTGTTGTTGTTGTTCTTAATAGTCATTTAAGTTTTTTCCATTTGATTCAATCACTTTTTTGTATTGAAGTGTAATACCCTGCACCAAGATTATTATTATTTTTTTTTTATTATCAAATATCATATTTATTGTCTATAAGTTATGAATCAAACTTGAAATTATTGACCCAAATCTAAACTATTGGATCGTTAGAGGTTTCATAAATAAAAAGAGCAATTGGACCCAAGGTCCTTTGGCTTAAAACCTAGTTCGAAAGTGGACCTTGAAAGAAGAGAGGCTTAATTGTGTCAACTAGGGGTTAAAGGTACTGGTTTGTTTCAAGGGTAATTAGTTTGAAATGAGACCAGTTTAATGAGGTTTGGTTCAACTTGGTTGGTTTGACTTACAATTGGACCGTGCCATATAATCTATTTTGGGTTAAGTACTGAGCTAAAAAGGGCTTATTTGTAAGCAAAGATGAGAGAGGCACGATTAAGGCGCAAGAGGAAGAATTACAGAAAGGCTTAGGCTATGCTCTCCATTTCAATCCTTGCATATGCATTCCTTTGATTATCTTCTTAATTTCATGCATCATTGTTCTAAACTGAGGTATATAGTGTGCTATGTCTATGTTTATTGCTAGCATATGATTCTAATCCAATTCCTATTAGTTCCCCTAGCTAATTCATTCATTTCCAATGCAATTTCATTTGATTTCAATTCATGCTATGATTCTTGCACTTAGAACATAGGGTTTCAATTTGGGGGTTTCTAATTAGACCTTTAGATTGTGTAAATTACTTGATTAGTAGTGTTCTTATACTGTTACAATGAATCCCTCCAAGTTTCAGATCGATCCGAGCCCCGAAAGATCGATTTTGAGCTAAAAATCACTATTTGGCCTCAGGCACTATTCACTTGGTCGACTGGGTCAGCAACCAATGGACTGCTGAATTGTGTACTTCGCCAATTTGATTTGTTCGACCTCCGACTTTCCTGATTTCTTTTCTAATCTTTCATTTATGTTTGTCTAGGGTCTTAATACCATATTTGGATCATTCTTTTGTGGCATTTGGATTATCATCATCGCGGCTTAAGGTAAGGACAGTTATACCCATATGACATAGACTATGTGATTATTACATTGATGTTGGCAACTTAGTAGGCTTAGCTTATTAGTTGTTTTTAGACATTATATGACTACTGTAGTTACCTTATAACAGTAGTACCATGTTCATTACTTTACTTATCATGTATATTTATTCTTGTCATTTACTTATACACTTGATCATGTGATGTTATGACATATCTTTCACTATGATGATGTATCATGTATGTATGATATGCTGAACTCAGAATGTGATTGGATAAGTATGATTTGGGATTGGGGAATGTGCTTTCGACATTTCTGTCCTTGGACATCGGAGGGAATAGTATGGGATGTTCTCTGAAGATACCCATCGACGCTTTCTCGAATTATTGGAAGACATACATAGGACTTGTCTAGATGTGTTGGCTAGGATATCCCCGTTGTATCAGACCCGAATCGGAAGGGCATTAAGATCGAACGACCCGTGGTAGTAGTATGGTTTGATGGGCGCTCAAGACTGGTAACCACCCTGTGAGAGGACATAAATCATACTACGGATACCCGAAAGGGGCCATTTATTGGTAGGGTTGCAAATAGCTAGACTTGGGCTCATGGGCGCTCGAGACCGGTGGGTTAGATCCGTGAGAGGACGTGAGAGTTTCCCATCTACTATTTGTGGATGACCAATAGGGTTGGTGAGTCCGGTGAGTAATATCCGTGACTCTAGTGTGAAGGATACTAGAAAGAATCTTGGGATGGGAGTAATGGACATATCAAGATCTGACATGATATGACTAAGCAGATGACTTGCATTTGTTTCCCAAAATGTTCATCACATCCTTATAGGGACTACTTGAGGTGGATTTGGAGGAGGGTTTCCACCAGGAGGAGGAATTTCAGTTCTCGGGACTTTAGTTCCCGTGCTTCCAATAGAAATCTCAGCACGAGTTGGATCTTCACCGCTAACATCACCTTCTTGACCATTAACTACAACGCAATTCCTTAATTGATCCATTCTGCGAAAAGAACTCCAGAAATTAGAAACACCGTAAGATCAAGTCCGAAAAAGATTCTTTAAACCAAACATGCACCACAACAAGGCTTTCACCCATAAACAGAGGCAACATTAAGCACAAAGTCCAAAAAGAATCAAAACAGGGCCAAAAATCCAGAATTCTAGGCAACAGCAACTAGGCCGGTCGCTCAAGCCGATCGCTTGTGTAACAACCCCCGTATTTCTAACCCGGGATCTGTATTGCAGGTTCGAGAACCCGAAGGTCTAGGTGGGTAAATTTGTGGAGTGTCCGGATAGAAGTTCATGATCCATACCCTGGATCCATGGATCTGGATTCTGTCTGAAGAGACTGCCTTGCTTGGTAGTTGGACTTCTGGAAGTCAAGTGATGTCTGGAGATATCCGGAATGAGGGTAAGATCTTCCCCATCTCTTCTTTAGGGCTAGGTTGCACTTGGACATCAACCCCCTAGCAAAAGCACCCTTGTATAGCAAAATACATGGGGGCAGTTGCTAGTGGCGGTCGATTGAACCAAGCGACTGCCTGGTTCTGATTTCGGGGTTTTGCCATATTTTGCCCCCTGACTTCTATAAAAGGTAACCCTCGTCTAATTTACGAATATTTTATTTGTGGTTACCATTTTTGGAGGTTAGACGGCTGCGGAGAAGTGTCGAAAGCAGATTTGAAGTGTTGGTAGTGATCTGAACATCAATCCTTCCCTGTTTCTGGTATTCTGGAGTGAGGTAATGGATTCACCCTTCATCCTTTATCTCCTTTGTCTTTCAATTTTGTGTTAACCCATCCCCTCATCATGGTGGTTACCCTTTTGATCAATCGTAACTCTCTTTCCATCTTCTTGATGTGATTCATCCGAAAACGAAACCCTGCTTTCGTGAAAAGGATAGATCCAGTCAAGGGAGAGTTCCGAGTAATCCAATTATGGTGTTTGTTAGGTTTCTTGTCTCCCAGTGGTTATGGGAGTAGTAGATTTGGAATTCGGGCTATGATCATCCCAATTTCGAATTGAAAACAGATGATTCGGATTGAAACTCTCGTTTTTGGGGCGGTCACTAGTGGCGGTCGCTCAACCTAAGCGACCGGCACGAGCGACCAGCTGGAACACAGTGACCAATTGGCTTTTGGTTTTGATCCAATTTGATTCAATTGACTTATACATTATTGTAACCCTGTATATAGGTGTTCTCTGTTTGAAGAGAAAGTCTTATAATTGTTTACGGATTTCTTTTTACGGACGAATTACTTATATGCAGGTAAGGACATTCAATCCTATCTTTACGAATATACTTGAACATGCTAGTCCAGTGTCTGTTAGTATTAGTCTTTCATTATATATGTTGCTGTAATTATGTTCTACATGCTGATCTTAGTATATTGCTGCTGTTTATCTTGTTTACATATATACTTTGTTGGTTATGAATGTAATATACTGATGATGGTTAGTATGTGGTTCTGATGGATGAGGTATTCATTTGGGATATCTTAGCTTGGGATATCAAAAGGTTGTGGAATGGGTCACATGCCTGCTGATGTCTCCAGACTTGTCATAACTATTGGATGACATTGTTAGGTAGAGTCTAGAGTTGCATGGCTAGGTACCCCACATGCTACTACCCTTTCGGTAGGGGGATTAAAACCAGATGACTCGTGATGACAGTGATGTGACGTTGGTCCACTGTTGGTCATATAAATGGTAGGGTTGCATATGTTAGGGTTGGGATCATGGACGTCCAAGGAACGGACCGGGTGTCGTGAGGAGTCATGAGAGCATTCCGCCCCAACAATATGTGGATGGCCATATGGTTATGGAATGGAGTCCAACAGTGGTAGCCAGTCTGTGAGGACTCTCATTCCTAGGTTGCGAAGGATACTGAACCGAGATGGTTGGTGCCATAGGGGATGTATCTAGACTTCATGTAGACATGTTACCTGATGACCTTGCATTGGATTAGAAACCCTGACATGCGCCAGTACTCATTGCCAATGGTCGTGGTGAGAGAGTGTTGACTTAACCCCAGCCATGGTTTGAGAGCCAGTGTGGACTTTCCATTTTACCCAGGATCCCTACAGAGGTAACCAGTCTTTGCCGGATTAAAGTGACTAGACTTACCCAAAGGAGGGCTGGTGTATATCTTAAAGCATGTCAGTTGTTAGAGACTTGCATAGTTAGATATTGCAGTATTCATACTTTGCACTCATTCATATCATATATGCATTTTTTATTTGTTGGACATATGGATGGGAATTGTTATTGTTCTTACTGAGTTCTCTAGAACTCACTCCTTTATTTGTATATGTTTTGATAGTCTGCGCAAATGGAGGAAATGTGTCAGAAGATGGATTGGTTTCTTATGAAGGAACCTTCCCGTATGAAGAGGATGTGGCACCAGCAATAGGAAATGGAAATAGCCTGTGCGGGAGCTCCTGTGAGTGCATAGAATACGCTTATCGCACCCATTGATGGTCAGAGAAGAAAAGTGGTTAAACAGTTCGCTCAACGAATGGAAAAGAACTGGAGGACCCCCTTTCTAGAGATTCATGAGAAACATTACTTAACTTTAGAAAAAAAAACTGGAAAGAAAATAATTTAATTCTTTCTGAATTGCTTCTGCTGAACTAGTATTATTTTTTATTTATTATTCTTTCATTGATTATTTTATTGGAGTATTTGGACTCTTGTAATCCTTTAATTCATTATTGAACTATTCTTACTCTTAATTGTCTTTATTTGTATTTATTATTGTTGATAGACTAAAACCGTGGATCCTATGACAGATCACTCCCACGGGTTGTCGAGCGGGTAACCGAGACCGGCGTGTGGGGTGTGACAGCTTGGTCAATCAACCGCCACAAGCGACCACCCAAAGTCTCACACGACAGAAATGCTACATATACGATTTTGGGTCCCATTTTCACTTCTACACTTCTCAAAACAGCATTTGGGCTCTGGGGATTTCATTCTTAGGGTAAAGAACTCATTTTGGAGACTCCGTTGGCTTCGGATCTACTTCCCACGCGATCTTTACACGCTACACAGGTAATCGTCTCACAAAACCCCTCTTTTCCATGGTTTGCATGTGAGAAACTACAATGTACTTCTACTTCTAGGTTTTCTTTGGTGCAAAACATTCCTTTTATTTCCCAAAACATGTTTAGGCATAGATCTATTGTTCACTATGCATTTTTACACTTGCAGGTAATTCCTGGAAATGTCCTAACCCTCATTTCGCTTTCTTTTACGCCCAAAAACAGATTTTTACAGTAGATGGCTACTCGTGGAGGTAGGAGAGTACCCATTTGCGGCCGAGGTCATGGTCGGGGTGACGCACATGACCCAGTCGATCCAGACTACTTCAGGTCTCCAGAGGCACAAGAGCTATATTTTGGCCACTTCAGTCATCGTTAGATCAAGCTAGGACGACCGATGGTGACTTCAAAGCTAGAGCAGTTCCAGATTGAGGATAGGTTCGCTGACAGGTACACTGTTCCTGAACAAGTCTGCCTATCCGAAACTAGTCAGGCTATTCTACAGCAACTTGACCTTCCACAAAGAGCCAGTGGGAGATCATGACACTAGGCTCGTCATAGAGAGCCGAGTGAAGACTAGTGACATACGCTTCACCACTTAGGAGCTGGCTCACATCCTTGACGTTCCATACATCCAGAGCAACAAGAGATGATTCGAAATGGGGGCAGAGTCTGATGATGTCATCTTCTGGGAGGAGAGAGCTCTCATCTACTCAGGCATTTGCAAAGGAGAGTGCAGCGGTGTAAAGTCAGTGACTGAGCTTCTTCCCTCATGCCGGATCATCTCAAGGATCATTGCAGGGAACTTGTTGACTAAGGCAGGTGATAACTCTATGAAATAGAGTTAAGATTGGTAACTTTATACTTGAGATGGCTTGATTTAGGAGTATTTTGTTTTTGTTTTAGTGATAGTATTCATTAGATGTTGTCTTATTTAGTCTTAACATGTTGCATCTTGTTTAGTTCATTATTGTCACTCTTACATGAATTTCTCTTCAGATTTGTGGATGAATTTGATTGTTTCTCTTTCTCTTGAAAAATGTAGGTAAAGAGCCATAATAGGAGAAGAAGTTGTCCTCTAACTTTGTTGTGAAGTTTGCTTCAGCATTGCTATAGCAACGGAGCAGAATATTCTCAGATCCAATTCACATGGAAATGACCAAAAAGGGCTAACTTAAGTGGACAATATTCTTGTAAATACATGATGGTTCTCAGCCCTTGATCTCAGGAGGAATGTTCTAATCCTATGGCCAGGTTCTACCCTAATGATTGAATACATTTATAGAGGAAAGAGAGACAAAATAGGAGAGGGAGGCAAGAGAGAATACACGGCTGAGAGGAGAGAAGATAGAACCAAGGCTGGTCTCATGCGAAAGCAAGGAGAGCTGCTGGAATTGCTGATCTGCTGGAGAAGAAGGCTGGAGCTATTGTGGAAGCATTGAAGCTTTAGTGTCTTTTCATTTTTATAACTTTATCTTCTTATTTTCCAGCTTAATGATAACTATACTTATTTCTATGTATTTGATTTCTGTTATGGGCTAAATCCTTGCTGTGTTGGGATGATAGTAGTACCTAAAACCTAAATTTTGAGATGTATCTATCATGTGTTCTTTAGTTTTATTGCAATCCAACTTATTGTCAATGAATTCAGCATATTATATATTGATTAGTTTCGGTTCTTGATTGATTTTTCATGAACGAATGCTATGATTTAGTTAATTGGAAAGTTAATGCAGCCTAGATGTTTGATGAATTGTGTGAGTTAGCATAGTCTTTAATTAGATTGTGTTAATTAGTAGGTTGGGTAGGAATACCCATTTACCTCACATTGCCATGATTGGGATTGGGTTTAAATTGCATTCATATTTCAATTCTTCATAGGAATATGCGGATGTTGAATTAGGATGCTAAGCATATGTGTATTGGAAAACACCATTATGCCATTTCATTCCAGGTACTTGATATATGTTAGGTTGTAATATTACTTTAGTATTTGCATTATAAAATTCAGTGGAAGGGAAACTTAATTCCCAACACTATTTTCCATCACTAAGTTCCCTCTATTTTGCTTAATCTCCATTTTAGTTCCTTAGTTTTATTACATGTCATTTGGTTATTTAGTTAGTCAATCACAAATCAACCTTGTTAATCTCGTTTAAATCAATTTTACTTTTACATTGAAAGTTATCGATAGAATCTCCGTGGGATCGATACTCTACTTATCATTTATTACTTGATTGCGACACGTGCACTTGCGTAACATCTTGGTACACAAGCAACAAGTTTTTAGCGCCATTGTCGGGGAATTTTGTCATTGATAATTAGTATAGAAGTTCTTGTTTTATCTACTGAAATTTCTTTACTTTGATATTAGTTTTCTTTTATTCTCAGGTGCTTTTACCCTTGTATGAGTCTGCTGCCTAATCAAGAGTTGATACCCTTTGATTTTGAAATCGAAAGGACATTTCAAGCTAGAAGAAGGGAGCAGCGAGGTTTAGCAGCTAGTCAAACAATGGCTGAAGCAGTGAGATTTGGGTTGAATAATAACGAGAATAATATGGCAGCTGAGGGTGATGATAGAGATAGGGCCATTAGAGGATATGTTGTCCCAAGGTTGCATGAGCTGAATCCAAGTATAGTAAGGCAAAAAATTCAAGCATTACATTTTGAACTTAAGCCTGTGATGTTCCAAATGCTTCAGACTATAGGACAGTTCAGTGGGATGCCAACAGAAGATCCTCATCTCCATCTTAGACTCTTCGTGGAAGTAAGTGATTCTTTCAAGATACCTGGAGCAACTGAAGAAGCCTTGAGATTGAAGCTATTCCCTTACTCATTGCGGGATAGAGCAAGAGCGTGGTTGAACTCCTTACCTCCACAATCAGTAGCCACATGGAATGATTTAGTAGAGAAGTTCTTGATGAAGTACTTCCCTGCAACAAAGAATGCCAAATAAAGTTATGATATCACTAGTTTTCAACAACTGGATAGTGAATCTTTGCATTAAGCATGGGAAAGATTTAAGGAGCTCTTGCGTAAATGTCCTCACCATGGTATTCCTCATTGGATTCAAATGGAGACTTTCTACTATGGTTTAAGTGGACAAACTCGATCCATAGTGGATGCATCAGCAAAGGGGGCTATATTGGCAAAGTCTTACAATGAAGCTTATGAGATCTTGGAGAGAATGGCCAACAACAACTACCAATGGCCAGCTGAGAGAGGTGTTGCAAATAAGAGAATGGCAGGGATTTATGAGTTAGATGCAGTGACAGCTTTAACTGCACAAGTGTCATCCCTAACTAGTGTGTTAAAATCCATAAACTTGCCTGCCACTGTACAAACTCAACAAAATACTGCAGTCTCGTGTACATATTGTGGTGGGGAGCATGTCTTTGATAGTTGTCCATCTAACCCAGAATTTGCTTACTATGTTGGTAATTTCAGCAATGCCAATAATTAACCCATATTCCAACACCTATAATCCTGGTTGGAGGCAGCACCCTAACTATTCTTGGAATGCTCAAGGACAACATGTTGGCCCATCTTCCATCCCACCTCAACCTCATCAACTTCCAAGTGCTCAACAGCAAGTGAAAATTCAGCCTATGGAACCCTCTTCATCAATAGAGCTTCTATTGAAGGAATATATGGCAAAGAATGATGCATGATTCAGAGTCAAGCATCTTCATTGAGAAATTTGGAGAATCAAGTTGGATAGCAAGCTAATGCTTTAAGCAATCAACCTCACGGATCATTGCCAAGTGACACAGAAAATCCTAGGAGTGAAGGCAAGGAGCATTGTAACATTATTGCATTAAGGAGTGGAAAACCTCTAGAGCCACCTCATTCAAAGCCTAGCCAACAGAAGGGACCTATTTCTATCCAAGAAGAAGGGGAGAAGGAAGATCCTACTATTGTTCAAAAGGAACAAACTGATTCTGTAATAGAAGAGTGCTTTGTTGTGGATGTCATTGAAGAGTTGGTTTCAGAAGAGTTGGAAAAAGAGTGTGTTGGAAAATGCCAAGTCAGCATTTGCCACATCAGTCTCCAATCAGTTTTGAGATGACAAACACTCTACTAATGTTTCCATGTAGATATGTTTTTGTCCAGCTCATCACTGCAGAGAATCTCAATGTAAATATCCGGTTCAAAGAAATTTCCGGAGAGTCAAGCTCAAGATCAAACCATCTTAGACAAAGAACCAAAGTCAAGAGGAGAGCATCAAGATCACTGATCAAGATCAAGTCAAAGACCAAGTCAAAGATCAAGACTTAGGCTAAATCAGGGCTTAGGACACCTTTGCATACACACACATGTAAATACATCCAGAATATGTAATCTATGTTACTAGAGTGACCTAGGACATGTTAGTAAGGTGTACAACGCTTAGGATTGTCAAAACGATCTAAAAATCCAAGCCATATCCCAGCCCAAAGTTGTTTAGAAAAACAGAGCCCAGACGGACGTCCGTCTGTTTTCATAACTCTGTTTCTCAGAAACAACAGAAGGTCATACGGAATTTCCGTCTGGCAGACGGATGCCCGTCTGAGCCAGTCCAGGCCAGACGGATGACCGTCTAAGCAGACGGACGTCCGTCTGTTTTCATAACTCTGTTTCTCAGAAACAATAGAAGGCCAGACAGAATTTCCGTCTGGCAAACGGATGCCCGTCTGAGCCAAACCAGGCCAGACGGATGACCGTCTGGGCAGACAGACGTCCGTCTGGCCCAAATTTGACTATAACGGCTAGCTTAAAGAGAATATCTTCTACAGCTGTTTGTAACGGATACCTTTGAGACGGATGACCGTCTGGGCAGACGGACGTCTGTCTGGAACAAAATCTCGCAAAGATTTTATATCCGTTGAGGAAATGGGGAAAGCAATAACTTGGGGTCTATAAAAGCCCAACCATCCCCATTTGAGAATTATCCTTCTCCCCCATCTAGCACATATTCACTCACAAGTGAAAAAGCAAAGTTTTGGTGTTTTTAGCATTATTGCTGTCCTCCCAACTCCGGTTAACGTTGAGGGATATTCCAAAGTTGAAGCTTTCACTGAAGCAAAGTCTGGAGTTATTGAAACCGCTGAAGTATATTGATTCTTGGTTCATTCATTACATCACTTGCACTCAAAGGGTAAAGGGTTACTCTCTTTTGATAGGTAATATCTAATACTTTTCGTATTGTGAATTGGTTATTTTAATTCTAGTCTAGGTTGATTAGAATTCATTGTATTGGATACTCTTGTCCGTAAACGAAGATTGTATTGGATACTCTTGTCCATGAACGAAGATTGTAAAGGGTACTCTTGCCCCGAAACGAAGATTGTAAGGGTTTATTTCTCTACCCACTGTATTGAAAGAGATCCGTTAGTGGAAATACTCTCTTGAGACTAAGAGAGGAGTGGACGTAGACTCGTAGAGACGAACCACTATAAATTATGTGTTTGTGATTACTGTTTTTCATTAGATTTCATCTTGAACTGTCAATTCATTTTGAAATTGCAACTAAACCAGAAAATTGGTATAAACCACTAGGTACAACCTAATCACCCCCCCCCCTCTAGGTTGCACCAACAATTGGTATCAAAGCGGGAGCTCAAATCGAGATTAAAATCAATCTCAAAAAGAGTAAAAGATCATGGCATCATTGTCTAACCAATTCTCCTCAAGACCCGAATGTTTAAATACCTCTAAACCTCCATATTTTGATGGAGAAGGGTTTGCTTATTGGAAGAATAGATTTGAAGATTTTGTTTGTGCTATTGATATAGATGTTTGGGATATAATTGTGTATGGACCAAATGAGATTACCAAACTTGATAAAGATGGTAACAAAGTCCCAAAACCAAGGACTGAATGGGATGGAATTGATAAAATTAAATCCCAAGCAAATCACAAGGCAAAAATGTTCCTACAAAGTGCTTTGAGTGAAAAAGTATACAATAGGTGTGGTACTTGCAAGAATGCAAAGGAAGTTTATGAAAAATTAATAGTTACATATGAAGGAACAAACCAAATAAAACCCTAATTTTGGTTTCCCATTCTACACTCGAATCGCGTCTCAGTGGTCTACCGGTGCTGTCCTAGGCTTCAAGCAAGTTTTGGTTGTGTTCCCACCATATGTTTTCACTACACCACATCAGCTGAGTGTTTTCCCCCTTCCTTTTCTTTCATTACTTATTTTTAACATTCTTACTTTGCTGTAGTTGAATCGTTTGTGCATTTTCTTTGTTGTCAGTCCGTTATGGTTGTGTTTTTCTTTTTCTGTGGATTGATGTGTTATTATTGTCTTGTCTAAATGTTTGCTTTCTTTAGGCTATTTGCATTTGGTTATTTGTTTTAGGCTATGTTTTGTAGCCACCATCACTAGCAAACAACAACCCAGAATTTCTAATTCCTGTCAATTGTTAGTATCACAGTGTTGTGATTTCCCATCTAATGTGTTTGTTTGTTAGTGGTAGTTCTTCTCTCTAGTCTCTTCCCTTTGTGTCGTCTTCTTGTGTTCCTCTAGTCAAATTTTGTTCTTTGGTTTTATGTGTGTTTGTTTCTGCCTCTCCTAGGTATATTTGTGTGCTTTTGGTTATTCACTCCTTTCTGTTCATCTCCATATACTTATTGTCTCATTTGTTTTTGTTCTTTTCAGCACTACTCTATTTTTGTTGTTGTTTCCCCCTTCATTTCCTATATGCCATATGTTTGTTTGATTAGTTGTAGTTATTTTCTATAGTCTTTTACCTTTATGTAGTCTACTGTGTTTATTTTGATTTGATTATCCATGTCTTGGTTGTGTGTTTGAGTTCAGTATTTGTTGTCGATGATGCTGATAATGCTGATGATACTGCAGTCTAGTTTGTTCAGGGAAGTTCTATTCTCTTCTCTTCCTTTACTCTGTTTTTCTTTGTTTCACTATTTTTTTTTTCTTTCTTTCGCTGTGAGGACACTGCTCATCTTAAGTTTGGGGGTAAGCTTTGCCCTATTCCAATAATTGCATGTGTCATCTTTATGTTATAGATGTTCTTAGTTGCTTATTTTCTTTAACTTTCTTTTGTGGTTTACTTTTAATGTTGCATATGCTGTCCACTTTTAGATTTGTGAGTTGTTGTCCTGCTTCAGAGTTGCTGTCCAATTTTAGAGTAGATGTTTTGGGTAAATGTTTTGTATAGTTAATCTGACTTGTCATGTAATTTGGATGGTTGTTAATGAATGAGAATGTCAATGCCTCTTAATCTGATTTTGTTGGAAATCTTAGCACAAGTCTGCTATAAAGATCTAATGTCTGCATTTACTCATTTCTGTGATGTCATATTATTGATGCACCAAGTGATGTTTCAAGCTCTAGAGAACCTGGGGAAATTTGGATCAATGTGAGAGTTTTAGGATTTTAGAATTGGTTGAATGAAAACCTTGAGACTTACACATTAGGGGTCCCCATTTGGGTGTTTCCAAGAACTTTGTGCATTGTGAATATTGACTGAGGTTTGACCCCTTCCCTTCCCGAAAAGAATAATGCTCCGCTATTTTGGGCCACCTAGTAACCAAGAATATACATGTTACCCATGTGTATTTTTTACGTCAATAGTGACCTGAAATATGAGCACATATATCATGGAAAAGAGAGAGAGAGAGAGAGAGAGAGAGAGAGAGAGAGAGAGAGAGAGAGAGAGAGAAGAATAATGCTCCGCTGATTTTGGCTGCCTAGTAACCAGGAATATGCATGTAACCCATGTGTATTTTTACGTCAACAGTGACCCTGAATATGAGCATGCAAGGCACTCTTGTTTGTGATCTTGTTGAGTAACCGAGTATCTTCATCACAAATGAGCGATATTCGCGTAAAAAGGCAGGATGACAACATGATAAAAAAATAAAATTAAAATTAAAAAAAAAAGCTTCATAAAGAATAAGTTTGGGGGTCAAATGCTCTAAATAGTATGCATCAAGTTCTTGGGGGTGTAAAAGGATATGGATCCCTAATTAGTGGAGAGGTAATCATTTGGTCAACATATTAGATCAATGAACGAAACTTGAGGACCATGATTCAGCTGGACTAGGGTACTGTGGGGCAAGATTCTTAACTTTCACACACACACACTTGCGAGCATCCTAAGTAAAATATGACATCTAAGAGTTATTGGCCAGACGTGTTGGATCGAAAAAAAATTAGAAAAAGATTGAGAGGCAACTTATATCTTACACCTATCCTATTGCATGATTAAGCCAAGTTATCTACTTTTCTTTTCTTTTGATCTCTTAATGCTTTCATTAGTAGTTAGTTGGTTTTTTCACTTGTCTTTATTGCTCGAGGTCAAGCAATGTCTTAAGTTTGGGGTGTGATAACTCTATGAAATAGAGTTAAGATTGGTAACTTTATACTTGAGATGGCTTAATTTAGGAGTATTTTGTCTTTGTTTTAGTGATAGTATTCATTAGATGTTGTCTTATTTAGTCTTAACATGTTGCATCTTGTTTAGTTCATTATTGTCACTCTTACATGAATTTCTCTTCAGATTTGTGGATGAATTTGATTGTTTCTCTTTCTCTTGAAAAATGTAGGTAAAGAGCCATAATAGGAGAAGAAGTTATCCTCTAACTTTGTTGTGAAGTTTGCTTCAGCATTGCTATAGCAACGGAACAGAATATTCTCAGATCCAATTCACATGGAAATGACCAAAAAGGGCTAACTTAAGTGGATAATATTCTTGTAAATACATGATGGTTCTCAGCCCTTGATCTCAGGAGGAATGTTCTAATCCTATGGCCAGGTTCTACCCTAATGATTGAATACATTTATAGAGGAAAGAGAGACAAAATAGGAGAGGGAGGCAAGAGAGAATACACGGCTGAGAGGAGAGAAGATAGAACCAAGGCTGGTCTCATGCGGAAGCAAGGAAAGCTGCTGGAATTGCTGATCTGCTGGAGAAGAAGGCTGGAGCTCTTGTGGAAGCATTGAAGCTTTAGTTTCTTTTCATTTTTATAACTTTATCTTCTTATTTTCTAGCTTAATGATAACTATACTTATTTCTATATATTTGATTTCTGTTATAGGCTAAATCCTTGCTGTGTTGGGATGATAGTAGTACCTAAACCTGAATTTTGAGATGTATCTATCATGTGTTTTTTAGTTTTATTGCAATCCAAATTATTGTCAATGAATTCAACATATTATATATTGATTAATTTCGGTTCTTGATTGGTTTTTCAAGAACGAATGCTATGATTTAGTTAACTAGAAAGTTAATGCAGTCTAGATGTTTGATGAATTGTGTGAGTTAGCATAGTCTTTAATTAGATTGTGTTAATTATTAGGTTGGGTAAGAATACCCATTTACCTCACATTGCCATGATTGGGATTGGGTTTAAATTGCATTCATATTTCAATTCTTCATAGGAATATGCGGATGTTGAATTAGGATGCTAAGCATATGTGTATTGGAAAATACCATTATGCCATTTCGTTCCAGGTACTTGATATATGTTGGGTTGTAATATTACTTTAGTATTTGCATTATAAAATTCAGGAGAAGGGAAACTTAATTCCCAACACTATTTTCCATCACTAAGTTCCCTCTATTTTGCTTAATCTCCATTTTAGTTCCTTAGGTTTATTACCTTTCATTTGGTTATTTAGTTAGTCAATCACAAATCAACTTTGTTAATCTCGTTTAAATCAATTTTACTTTTACATTGAAAGTCAACGATAGAATTCTCCATGGGATCGCTACTCTACTTATCATTTATTACTTGATTGCGACACGTGCACTTGCGTAACATCTTGGTACACAAGCAATGACTAAGGCAGGACATCAGAGTGAGATTTCACTCATGCAAGCCTTGATGACTTTCTCAGTGTACACCCACTATCAGATAGACTTGGCATACATCATTCAGAATGCCATGATCTATCGAGTGACACATCCGAGGGGAGCAAACCTTGGATACGGGAGACTACTGACTCGAGTCTTCGAGCACTTCGGGGTCAACTTCGAGGGAGAGGAGGCTATTCTAGTCGGTCACGGAGGTACGATCGGTTACAGATTGGTCGCTCATATGCACTTACTGGGCGGACCAAATTCACTAGAGATGCCAGCCTAGCCGGAGGACATGGATGTAGAGGCTGATGATGCTGATCAAGCAGACTCACCACCACCATCTCAGTTCGAGGTAGGGGGTACATCCGGGACTCAGGATACTTCGAAGGTCGCACCACCTTGTGCTAGAGGTCTGTTCACTCGGATGGACCAGTTCGAGCAGGGGCAGACAGAGATGAGGGGCCAGATAGCAGAGTGCCTTGACATTCTCCGCCAAATGAGACTGGCACCACCACCACCACCATAGCAATAGTTAGACTTAGGCTTTTCTCCTTTTTGATTCAGTACATACTGACTTTAGGATTTAGATATGTTTATTGTAGTTTTTATTCAGCACATGTTTATTCCCTATCTTTTTGTAAAGCGTAGAGCACGCTCCAAATTATGTAAAGCTTTTTTCTTATTAATGAAGTACAATTATGCTTGTTGCATTTTCATTATTGTTTCTTATGCATTCTCTTTGATAATTATGATGTGAGAATATGTTTCACTTTACTAATAGTAAATTATGCAAAAGAAATTTTAATTTACTTTGTTGGTTTGTTTCTAACGAAAAGTTTTCCTATTATTCACTCTAGTTCTTTTGAGTCACTTCTGGATCTATGACTCGGATTGCTCATCTAACACTTGTATTAACTATTATTGACTTCGTAAAAACCATAGCTCTGATACCACCTCTGTCACACACCACCTGCCGGTCTCAGTTGCCGCCCGACAACCCGTGGGAGTGATCCATCACAAGATCCACGGTTTTTGTCCATCAATAATAATAAATGCAAGTAAAGATAATCGTGAGCAAGAATAAGTTCAATAATTAAATAAAAAGATTATAGGAGTCCAAATACTCCAATAAAGTAATCAAGGAAAGAAATAAATGATCAAAAATAATATGAGTTCAGCGGAAGCAATAAAAAGAATTAAATGATTTTCTTTCCAATTTCTTTCTCTAAAGCTAGATAATGTTTCTCATGCATTTCAAGAAAAGGGGTCCTCCAGTTCTTCTCCATACGATAGGCAAACTGTCTAGCAACCTGTCTCCTCTGCCCATCAATGGGTGCTATAAGAGCATTCTATGCACTCACAGGAGCTCCTGCACAAGCTATTTCCATTTCCCATTTCCGGTGCCACATCTTCTTTATACGAGAAGGCTCCTTCATGGGAAACCAATCCATCTTCCGGCGTATATCCTCCATCTGTACAAGCTAATATAACATAGACAAATAAAGGAATGAGTTCTGGTGAACTCAGTAAGAACAACAATGATTCTCATCCATATGTCAACATCAACAGAAATGAATATATGATATGCATGAAGTGCAAAGTATAAATGCAACTAGATCTAACTATGCAAGTCTTTAACAGTTGACATGCTTTAAGATGTACACCAGCCCTTCTTTGGGTAGGTCTAATCACTTTGATCCGGCAAGGACTGGCTATCTTTGTAGGGATCCTGGGTAAATTGGTAAGTCCACGTTGGCTCTCAAACCATGGTTGGGGTTAAGTCAATACTCTCTCACCACAACCATTGGCATGAGTATTGGCGCATGTCGGGGTTTCTAATCCAATGCAAGTCATAATGGTAACATACTACATGAAGTCCAGATACATCCCCTATGGCACCAACCAACTCTGTTCAGTATCCTTTGCAGCCTAGGAATGAGAAATCCTCACGGTCTGGTTACCGCTATTGGACTCCATTCCGTAACCCTATGGTCATCCACTTATTGTTGGGGCGGAATGCTCTCATGACTCCTCACGACACCTGGTCTACTCCTTGGACGTCCGTGAGCCCAACCCTACCATTGTATGACCAACAGTGGACCACTGAGTCTCCGCATGGACTGGTTACCGCTATAGGATGAAACAGAGTCACATCACCGTCGTCACGGGTCATCAGGCTTCAATTCCCCTACCGAAAGGGTAGTAATATGTGGGGTACCTAGCCATGCAACTCTAGACTCTACCTAGGTATGTCATCCAGTAATTATGACAGTGCTTGAGACATCACCAAGCATGTGTCCCATTCCACAGCCCTCTGATATCTCAAGCTAAGATATCCCAATGGAATACCCTTTCTATCAGAACCACAATACATCAATCATCATCATACCACATTCATAATTGATAAAGTATATGCAAAGACATTACAAACAGCAAGCATACACTAAGATCAGCAAGCTATTCATGGTTACAGCAGTATATAAAGTGAAACAACAGTATTGAAAGACACTGGACTAGCATGTTCAAATCATTTTATAAAAATGAGGTTGTATGTCTTTACCTGTAAATAAGTAGAAATCCTCTAGATTGCAAACCAGAAACAGTTATAAAACTTTTACTTGAAACAAAAGACACCTATAAACAGGGTTACAATAATATGTAAGTCGAATGAATCAAATAGGACAAAATCCAAAAGTCATTTGGTCACTAGAAACCAGCCGGTCACTTAGGCTGAGCAACTGCCTCAAACGGGTTTCAATTATTCTCTCCCATTATTTCATCATATGGCTCATCACTTTAATGCCCCTATAGTTATTACAACTTTGAATATCTCCTTTATTTTTGTAAATTGGAACCACAACACTTCTCCTCCAATCATCTGGCATTTTCCTTGTGCTCATAATCTTATTAAACAATTTAGTCAACCAAACTAGTCCATGGGTTCCTAAGCTCTTCCATACTTCAATTGTGATTTCATCAGGACCTTGTGTCTTGCCATCTTCCTTAAAGCTTCTTTTACTTTGGACATCGAAATTCTACGTATATAAGTTTGGACATTGGTGCCTTGGTGAAAAATGTAATCGTTCGAAACATAAGTGCTTGAAGAATGCTCATTTAGTAAACTAGAGAAATAGGCTTCCCATCTTTTCTTAATATCCTCCTCAGAAACTAATACTTTACCATCTCTATTTTTAATACATCTAATATGGTCAAGATCTCCACTCTTCCTATCCCTCATCTTAGCTATCTTATAAATAGATTTTTCCCCTTCCTTTGTGCCCAACTTATTGTATAACTCTTCATACTTCCTTTCCCTTGCTTTTCCCGCAATTTTCTTAGCTTCATTTCTATCCAACATATACCTTTGAAGATCCTCAACATCCTTAGTTCTTTGCCATGTCTTAAAACTAGCTTTTTTATTCCTAATGGTAGCTTGAAACTCACTATCCCACCACCACGTCTCTCTATAAGAATGGATATTTCCTTTTGATTCACCTAGAACATCTTTAGCCACCTTCTTAATACACATAGCCATCTCATTCCACATTGCATTGGTATCCCCTTTAAAATCCTATATTCCTTGTTTGACTACTTCATTAACGAAGGATTTAGAGTACTCTCCTTTCAAATTTCACCATCTTATTCTGGGATAGTTTACCTTGGACCTTTTATGTGTTCTTGGGACTCAGCACATATCCAAGACCACAAGTCTATATTGTGCAGTTAAGCTTTCCCCCAGTATCACCTTGCAATCATTGCACAACAATCTATCAGTCCTTCTAATTAGGAAGAAATCTATTTGGCTTCAATGCTGTCCACTTTTGAAAGTAATTAAATGTTCATCTCTCTTTTTGAAGTAAGTATTTATAATAGATAAATCAAAAGCAGTATCAAAATCCAAAATTGAAATCCCCTCCTCATTCCTTTCTCCAAAACCATATCCTCCATGAACACTCTCATATCCTTTTTGATCTTTTCCAATATGTCCATTTAAATCACCTCCTATGATAATCCTTTCTCCTTGACGAATTCCTTGCATTAATCCATCCATATTTTCCCAAAATTCTAGTTTTAGACTTTCATCTAATCCTACTTGAGGTGCATATGCACAAATTATATTTATGAACTCTTTCCCCATTACAAGCTTGATAGCAATAATCCTATCACCCACTCTTTTAACATCCACCACATCATTTTTTAAATCTTTATCCACTATTATACCCACTCCATTTTTATTTGTTTTATCCCCAGTATACCAAAGTTTAAAGTCATCCAACTCTTTGGCTTTTTTACCCCTCCATCTAGTTCTTGGATGCAAGCTACATTAATCCTTCTTCTCCTCATAACATCTATCAATTCTAAGCTCTTACCAGTTAAAGATCCTATGTTCCAAGATGTCAATCTAATCCTACGCTTATGGACTAGCTTCTTTACCCGCACTCGTCCATGGCACGGGAACCCTTGCCTACTTATCACCGCATCCAGGCGCCAATGCGACGCGTCGCTTACAGGGAATGCCCTAGCTAACCCTTGCCCATTTATCACTACACCCGGGCCATAGTGTAGCGCGTCGCTTCTTTCACTAATTGTTTATCATCATAGATTTAGAATTATAATGCAATTGTGAATTAGAAGGCATGATCACTCAAAAGTCTAAATACACACATACATAAGCAATTGATAAATGCACCAATTTGCAGTTGGCAAATGCCATTATTTAAAATTTAAAATAAATAAATAAAAAAGGGTTACATATGGTGTCAGACCAGAGGTGGGTATTGCTTAGCCTGTTGTCTAACCTTCAACTTGTACTCTGTTGCATCCTTCAATGACGTTGTCAAAGATCAATAATAGGTGCCTTGGTAGTGCTGTCAACTCGTCAGCCTGGTGAAGAAATGCTGGTACTTTTCCCCAGAACCTAAGCTTAACCACAAGCTAATAGTATTAGTGACAACTGTCAAAAAACTTGGTTTTTCAAATTATATCAAGAAATCAACCAATTCAGATGAAAATTGAGGTTATACAAATAACACATTAGCCTCATCAACTAGGTAGTTTCTAATTTCAAATATCCATCAGCATAAGCAAGACAAGTGAAATTGTCCCGTCGATAGCTAGCATATCTAGTTTAGACAGAGAGTCGACTAAAAGTTTTTTTGAACCTGAACGTGGCAATACCAGTTGCTTGAAATTGAAATAAAAATTTCCAGAAAACAAGAAACATATTAAATCTAAAACTTTCAAAACTGACCAGTAAACTATTTTACCTGACAGCTATAGTCAACGAAGTTAGGTTCCATAAGCAAAGGAACACCCATGTAGTCCTTGAAGAAAGTATTTAGCGACAAAAAGTAAAAGCAATCTCAAGGAATCAAATATGAGGGTATCTCTTAATAATTAGTATAGATGCTAGAACATTTATCCCATAAAAATAAAATAAACGCTAACTTGTGTAGGCAACTTACATGTACTTACGCAAATTGCCACACTTTTGCTTTCTTCCAAATATTTGCATCTTTCTACCAAAACCTACATGCATAGTCCCATTGACAGCAAAGGTAACTTCACTGAATTAAGAACAGCCATATAAAACGAAATAAACCAACTCAATTTTAATTAGATGAAATGCTAGAAGCTACTAGCTACTACCCCGCTTCTACAAGATGAATGTCAATGTACCCACGAGGCAATGGGATAATAACAGAAAAAACAGCTCTCAAATGCAAGATAGGAAAGATTAACTCACAAACCATCGTGGCAGCAATTCTTCTACTCCCTAATGGTGCTATCACCATTTTAAAAAGTTGTAACAACAATGGAGGAAATAGTGATCTCAATATTCGTACCTGCCAACATTCACAAGAATAGTGGGTCAAAACCCTTAGATATCCAATGAAATCCAAACCACAAGAATAGAGATATCTTAGCCAACAATGTTTCGAACCTCACCAACATTGCAGATTGGGCTGATTAATGACATCGACTGCTTATCTATTGCAATTGTAGTGACTGCTTGAAAGATCAAAACAAAGTGATGAAAGACAATTGCCGCTCGCTCTCGCTACAAATCACTGGATGCTTCACGAATTTCTGATCACAAACATGACGAACTACTTGAACTACAGCTGCAGCGTATTCTTCAAGTTTGTAACCTATTGAGAGATTCACATGATATGTGCCACATGTTCGCTTCTTGAGAGGAGGAGATGGAGAGAGATCCAAAGAGATTGAGAGAGATTGACAGAAATTAAATCTTCCCAATTTGTCGTGAGAGGAGATTGAGAGAGACTAAAACACGATCAACATAGGTATATTATATTCTAGGTAAAGAAAACAATAAATATCTTTTACTTCCTTTTCTAAGAATTGATTAGTGGTTTAAAATGATGGTTATTACTCAATTGTCAAAATTTCTTTCTTGATTGACATTGAAAAAAATATATCTTTTCTTTTTTAAGAAATTTTTTTCTTGATTTGATTATATGTATTTAAATAAAAAGAAAAATATAAAGGGTACCAACGGGAAAAGAAAGATTGAGAGAGAAATTCAGAGAGAGTTCGAGAGGGAGAGGGATATAAATAGCGACAGACTTTGAGAGAGATTGAGAGAGAGGTCGTCAAAGAGGTTTAGAGAGAGATTCAGAGAGAGTTCGAGAGGGATACAGAGAGCGACAAACTTTGAGAGAGATTGAAAGAGGTCGAGAGATAAATCAAGAGAGATATTCAGAGAGAGTTCGAGAGGGAGAGGGATACAGAGAGCGACAGACTTTGAGAGAGATTGAAAGAGGTCGAGAGATAAATCGAGAGAGAAATTAAAGAGGGATTAAAATTAATGATAAATTAATAATAATTTATGACTAAAATGTCTAAATTATCCTTGTAAAAATAAGTTAAGAAATAACAAATAGTACAACATTATTGGTATATAGAAAAATTCTAAGGACAGAAAATAACAGAGAAAAAGATTTGCGAAAAAATGTAGAGTACATGCTTTTATTATAGTAAAATGATATATATATATATATATCATACTACTATAATAAAAGCATGTATTCTACCTTTTTCGCAAAACTTTTTCTGTCCTTAGAATTTTTCTAAATACCAATAATGTTGTACTATTTGTTATTTCGTTAGTTATTTTTGCAAGGATAATTTGGATGTTGTAGTCATGAATTATGATGAATTTATCCTTAATTTTAATCCCTCACATAATTTATCTCTCGATTTCTCTCTCGACCTATTTCAATCTCTCTTAAAGTCTGTCGCTCTCTATATCCTTCCCCCTCTCGAACTCTCTTTGAATCTTTCTCTAAATCACCACTCTCTCTGACAACCTCTCTCAATCTCAGTCTCTCGCTCTCTATATCCCTCTCCCTCTCGAACTCTCTCTGAATCCCTCTTGATCTCTTTGAATCTAAGTATTTGTTCTCTCATTGCAGAGAAGCCAAACGAGGGTGAGAAGAAGGACGATGGGGGAAGAAGGAAGATGGATCGATAATGGCGGTTTTGAAGGTCGACACGCATTGCAAAGGATGTACCAAGAAAATAAAGCGGGCTGTCAAGTGTTTTCAAGGTATTAATCTCTCTCAATCTCCTCTCCCAATCTCTCTCAATCTCTCCCAATCTCTCTCAATTGGTTCTTCCTTTTGCAACCAATTCATGAACCTTAGAGAAGCAATGTTTACCTACCGGTCTTCTCCCAAAGGCTGTAAAATCATATAACCTACACGAGAATGGGTTTCTGGAAGTGTTTCTAGATCAGCCTTGTTTGTTAATTGCTCGACAGTTTCAAGA
This sequence comes from Hakea prostrata, assembly GCF_041222555.1. Lineage (NCBI taxonomy): Eukaryota > Viridiplantae > Streptophyta > Magnoliopsida > Proteales > Proteaceae > Hakea > Hakea prostrata. The sequence continues at coordinate 14,666,258 of NC_142608.1, forward strand.
ATTAAGTCTTTTGTTTTCTGTTTTTTTTTTTTGGGGTCACATTAACTGGTTTTTAGAAATTCATATATATCTGACGTTTGTCTACTTATATCTTTTTCTTCTTTTGTTTAAGTTTTAAGAAACTAATTAAACCGTGGTTTATTATATAGGACTGAAGAGGAGAGTTCGTAATTGCAGAGGAGCTGGTCTCCCCCCTCTTAGTTATTAGCCTTAATCCTTTAAGTTGGAGGAGGATGGGGTACCCAGTTTTACCTCTGAAAACTATAGGGGATATTTATTGTCTTCATGGTTTATAGTTCGATAATAATCACCTGAGAGCAAATTATGTTGTAAGCCATTGTTCATTGATTAGAGAACCTGTGTTTCACCTCAATTGCTCTGTCAAAGGCTGGCTTAACCTTAGATCTCTTATAAGAAATGGCAGGGGAATTTTGGTTTTAACAGAAATGAATTTTGTTTTGAATATTTCACTTTTCTGATAATAGGGAAAGCTTACTTTTTTTTCACTTCCCTTCTCTCAGATAAAACATCTGAACGAAATTTAATTTGCTTTCTTCGATGATCTCATCCATATTTTGAATTGGTGAGTTAGGCGAAGGTACCTTTGCTCTTTGCCCTTTTAAGATGATGCTTATACTGCCAATGTGTTGTACTCACCAAAGCTAGGTTTTTGCATCTTACAAGCTTTCTAGGTTCTTAAGCTTACGGGATTTGTAACATGGTGTGGATTGGTTTTAAGACTTAAGACAATGGAGGCCAAGTGGCTAATATAGTATAACAAAGGAATTGTCTTACGAATAGCGGTCATAACTGAATATGGCTTGCAATACAAACTAGAAAGCTTGAAAGAGAAAAAAGAAATTAGTATACTGTTGTATTGTTGAGTCATTAGGCATCAAAACAAATGAAAATCCTACTGAACTATTGGGTTTCAGCAACTTTTATTATACTAATATAAGAATTTTAGACTTGATATAAACCTTAGCATTAGAAAAAAAATTGTGTTTATTTTGAGACTTTCTTATTGCAGAATTTACCTCTGCAGAGGTTCAGAACAAAGTAATAACTGAAGAGATATTCTGCACCTTCCGCTAAATCGAAGGTAAGAGCTTCTTGAAGTAAACCCTTGCACAGTTCAAGTTCTTCTTTTGGTATATTATTGTTAGCGCATGTTCACTGGCGGTTCATAACAAAGTAATAACTGAAGAGATATTCTGCACCTTCCGCCGAATCGAAGGTAAGAACTTCTTGAGTAAACCCTAATTCTTCGAAAAGCTTTAGCTTGTTCCTTTTTTTTCCTGTTACCCGTAGTCAATTCTAGACTTAATCTTAATTTCATATTGATTGAACGAAGGGTTCCAAGCTTTTTGTTGAAATTCTGCCACTCACAACAGAGGTTTGATTTTCCTAAAATTTTGTTTCTAAACGAAATCTTTCTCACCTTTTAACAATTCAAGTTCTTCTTTTGATATATTATTGTTAACGCATGTTCACTAGCGGTGGATTTTACAATTTCATTCCGATCGAAAACTTGATTTTTGAGCTACTGAAAGTGGATCTATTAGTTCTGAATAGGTCACTTCACTTTATCTTACCTTTTTCCCTAACTTCCTCCCTTAGGCCTAACCCAGAGAGCTACTGATCGGGTTTTTTTTTACTTGGCTACTTGTTTATGTTAATCATTTATTTTGTATGAATAATGCCACTTGAAGATCTTTATCGGTTTCACTGTAGAACTTGTGTTCATGTGGTCCATATGAACCAAACATATACTTTTATTCACTTCACTTTGGTGTTCAAGTGTTATCAAGTTCCAGTTTTGTTTTCTTTCTAAACGAAGGAAGTAGATGTTTGCCGGCAATTAATGGGTCCATGATACCTCAGTTATTTGCATTGACACACTTAATTAGAAGTCTAATGCTCTAATTTAAGTGATAAACCGGTATAAATCCTTAATCTCCAAAATTTTCTAAAGGCAATTGTCAATCTCCATGCCACTATGTTTATTGCAATACACTACTGGTCTTTAAAATCATGTGGTGTGGTATGAATAAAGAAACTTGCATGCAAATCAGATTAGCAGTTGAATTCTTTAGCATGTTACACGTTTGACATCAATATACCACCTTGAGACTTGTGCTTCCCCTCCCCCCTTCTGTTTGATTAATACTTGATATAGTTAATAATGGTGTAGAAACTTCACTTTTTGCTATTTGGTTGCAAGTTAAATTTATGCCTTTCTGATAACAATCTTCTTCTTTCATGTGATTTCTTTGACCTTATGGCATTTGCACTCACTATCACGATGTTCTCTTGATCTCCCAGGAAATAAATATGGTTTCAAAACTTCAAGATTCAGAGCCTCCAACTCCACTGTCAGTGATGAAGATATTCTTGGATAGCATTGCCAGTTTGTATGAGTTTATCAGTTTGTGTCTAATCCACCATTAAGCTTTGTCTCTGCTTCTCCATTTGTTATTCCTGAACCTTTGTTTTTGGGGGTAAGATTTACTATTCCTAAACTGGGAACTCAAAAACAACACATCATATGCTTCCTTTATGGGGTACTTCAAAATAGTCTATTTAAGACAACCAGTAGAAGTCATTAGAGAAATAAAAACTATAGTGAGTGAGAGACAAATAAATGCTGTGAAATCAAAACCTTTTGCCTTTTGGTGTATTTTCATATGTTCTCTTTTCTGTCACCATTAAGTTCCTTGCCCAAATATCTTGATTCTTACATGCTTTACAACCTTCCTAGAGCTACTATTTTTCTAAGCGAAAAAAAACCATTCAAGTATGTAGAATCATTCTGGAATTGCCCTTTTTAATCACTAATGTCAGTGCATTGAGTTTTATAATTTTTTATTTATCTTTTGGTTCTTTTTTTTTGGTTAATAGAGATTAGTTTACAACCAACGGGGGTTGGTCCAAGTGGTAAGCAGCCTTGGTTCGCTAAGCAAGGTTCCGGTATCGAATCCTTGTGGATGCAAAAAATCCCCACTGGGAGACTCACCCACCACAGCCAGGGTGTGCGACGCGGTTGAACCACCGGTTTATAAACCGGGGTAGGCAAACCAAAAAAAAAAAAAAGAGATTAGTTTACATGTCTTTTGGTTATAATAAGAGTTTGAGGGCTGAAAGCTTGAATTTTATAATTTACTGGTGAGCCTTTTTTTCTTTTCTAATTTTATCAACTATTAATACCGTTGATATTGAATACCTTTGGCTTCATTCTTTTATATTTCAAAATTTTATTTATGAGATCAAATTTGAAAAGAGTTTAATATTATCTTTATCAAAAATTATCACTTCAACTAATGATTTAAGCTCTACAAAGAGTCAATTAAATGTCTTAAATAGCAATAACAAGAAACCATCAAAAGAAATTAAATGAATTTTTAACAAGTATAAAACTTGACAATGGTTGCAACTTCTTTTGTAGAAATAGAAAGTCCTAAAATGTCATGAGTTCAAACTTCTGCCCTTACCACATCTTTCCCTTCCCCCCCCCCCCCCCCACCTCCTGAGAGAACCTATGGGCCCCCAGTCACTATAATTGGTTGATAATGACCCAAAAAATAAAAGAATAAAAGTTGATAAGGACATAAATAAACAAACAACTAAATTAAAGATTGAAGGAAATAAATATTTGTGTATAAAACCTTGATGCTAAAGGTATTCTAAATCAAAATAAATTGGCATTCATTACATAACATAGTTTAGTGGAAAGAAAAAACATAAAACTAATAAAAACAATAATTGTATTCCTATTTATGTGCAAAATTCAAATATATTTGCTTTAATAATAATTCTCTTTACCTTTTTTTGTTTTTGAAGTTTTTGAATACTCTTTCTTGTACTTATTTTCCATATACTTACTCTCCCTCTCAAAAGTTTCAATGATTATTCCCTCACCCCCCAAAACTTGATTGTTTATCTTAATTGTCTTCTTTCTTAATATAAAAATTTTCTCACTTTTTTGACTCGATATCTTTTCTCTCTCATATGCCACGTGCATTTGCACATGTCTTACTTTACTAGTATATATAAAAGCATGTACTATTTTTTTGCCACAAATCTTTCACTTGACTATTATATCCTTTATTTTTGTTCAAATATCTTATTTTTTATATTAATTTTTCTGTCATTTTATTTTTATTAATTTTTTTCTTGATACCCTTATATTTTTCTTCTTATTTAAATACATAAAATCAAATCAAAACCAAAATCTTGGCAAAAATTCCAAGATATTTATTTTTTCATATAATAAAAAGATCTCAGTCTTTTATATGATAAAAAGATCTCAATCACTTAGTAAAATCATATTTTATATGGCAAATCTTTTTATATTTCCTTTTTTTTTTTCTTATATACTCTCTTAATGATCAATTACTCCTTAAATATTTACTTTCCAGGTTTACATTGCTAACTTTGAATGATATATTGAGATTCAAACACCGACTCCAAGATCTTAGAGATCAAATGGAGAAAGTTATTAATTGTTTTCCTATTTTATTCAAATTTAAAGATTAATTAAATGAAATGAATGCCTATCCATTGATGTATATGAATCTTACATTCCTTATGGAATATAAAGTTAAAAGATTTAAATGAAAAATGGAATATATGAAATATAGGAATCATTACATTCTATATGGAATATGGATTCTCCCTCCTAAAAAAAAATCATTTTTCTTTCCATCTTTTTCAAAGTAAGTTAACTCCCTTAAAATTTATTTTTTTATTATTATTTTTTTTTTTTTGTAACTAAGGCTCTCTTTGGTATCAATTCTCATTCTTTATCATGCCTATTTAAAAGAAATAAGTACAAGAATTCATTATTGGTCAAGAATGAAAAATGGTTTGGTGAATTTTGTCGAAAATAAATTATGGAATGAAAAATAAGTTTGGTGTCAAAATAAAAAATTGTTAAAAAATAATAGTGAGCAAGTGATAAAAGAGGAGAAAAGTATGATTTTTATTAAAAAAATGTGTATTGACTATTTTACCCTCATCTTAACCATAAAATTTTAAGTAAACTTGTGCATAAATGAAAATAATGAAATTCTCACCATAATCCATAATAGACAATGTTCATTATGGATTTGGAAGTATTTCTATTAATTTAAATAAAAATAAAACTGATAATAGATGCCAAACAACTTAAAATAATGAAAAAACCTCATAATTAAGAATGATAATTGAGACCAAAGAGAACCTAAAATCATTAGTATCAAACAGACAAGCAATTTCTAATAGCTGTGATATTCTTTTTAATTTTGTTTCTATTCAACAATTCTGGAATCTCTTTTTTTATTTAGTAATACTAGAAAATATTTCATGATTTTCTCTCCATTTTTCTCAAGTAATTGTCTTAAATCTCACAATTTTCTCTTTATTTTTACTATAAGAACGTCTCTTAAAAATAAAATAAAATAAAATAAATAAAAAGATATTTTAAAATTTTCAAAGGGTAAAATACCTACCCAATCTAACTTTCCAATTTATCCTTGCTTTCACGATTAACTACTAAAACTTTTTATTTCAACCTTATATTTTCGATTTTCTTACCAAAAAAAACATTAACATTCCAATTTTAAAGAGTTTTATTGACGTAGGAGAGCGGTAACTTATGGGCGGTTGCGAATTTGATCTCCTTGAAGTCCTTCCTATTCTCAAAAAGTGTATTCTAGCAATGATGTCACAATTTTCTTCTTCAAACTTTTTCCTTTTATTATTCTTCTCCATATGGCTTCTAATGGAAACTACACAGTCACAAATTAGTTTCTTTTCTTGTCAATCATACGTTACATATCCATAAATTCAAAGTATGTGTGATTTCTTCTTTGTAGTTAAGGAAACGCACGTGCATACACATGTGGCTCTTCATGCTGTTCTAGAAAATCTTATTGGTTGAGTTGGCTTGAGAGTTGATTGATATTATGTAGGATAATAGATGAATCAAATTTAACTTGGATTGAATGGAAACAAACCTAAAACAAATGTCGCAACCAATCTAAGATCAAATGGCAGAATTAGGGTTCCTAAAATCCAAAATGGCAGGTTTATATCCATTTTTTTTCTTCTTCACAAAATTCCTGCAGTGTAAATTATTCTATGACAAACGATCTAGATCCTAAATTTTAAATAAAATTGTGTTTATTTGGACGTTTCATGGCCAATTTGATCGCAAGCTTGACTATTGTCCTCTATTGAATATTGATTTTGGTCTGTCTTATAGGTTTTAATTTGTATTAAATTTGTAGTAGAATAGATTTTCAAAATTCAGATGAATGATTTCAAATATTTTTATCCTAAGGGCTTGTTTGGTTACATGAGTTTGAGATTTCAAATATCTAGAGATTTCAAATCTATGGAGTCATAATTTTTAAAATTAATGTTTGGTTGTGGAATGAAATTTGTAGATTCATCCTAAAAAAATATTTGATCCACGTGATTTTTGTGAATGTGCAAATGTATAGCTTTTCCGAAATCTATGGATTTCACCCCTTACCAATAAATGTACGGATTCATGTTTTAGTGTAAAACGATAAATCTCTAGATTCCATGAATCTGGAGATTTTTACAACCAAACGGGTATAATTCTCAGATTCATGAATCCAAAGATTTGAAATCTCTAAATTCAAGTAACCAAACATGCCTAATAAATGAAAATAAAATACTTTTATCTTTCATAAAAGAAAAAATATTCCATTCAAATTAGCATTTGAGTGATCTAAATAGGGTTTTGACTTTTAACTCAAAAAAAAAATTTTCCATTTAAATGCCTTTTCGTATGGCTCTGTCAATCAGGTTTATATATAAAGAAAGTTAATGAATGCACTCACAATATGTAAGTATTTAACTGATTGATTATGAAATTTATTACATGATAAATTCTGGCCGTTTCTCAGGTGTGCAAGTTGAAATCGTCGAGTGCCAAAATTAAATGACCTGCTCACAAAACCGCAGTTCTGTTGTTACCACTTACCAGTAATGATTCCGTTGCAGCACCCAGTTAAGCTAAGGTTGTGACAAAAGAAGAAAAGACAACTGAGCTTATGAACCTGGTGTCCATAGACGCTCAGATCGATTAGAAGAAAAAACCCTTCTGTGAATTTAACTTGTTTCACTGCAATTTCAGTGTTATTGCAGCCAGACAAGTTGTACAGGAGTAGGAGGATTACAGAGCTATGAATTTGAAAGGTGAAGCAGCCCAGATTTTGATTGTTGAAGGGAAACCCAAGGAGTGACCATAAAGATGACTAACTGCATTTTCTTGAATCCCCAACACAACTAAAATAGACCTCCGATGCCAATTACATACTGTTGCTAATACCAGCAAGTGTCTACCTATGATCCTGAACAAAATGAAAAATCTCCATTATTGTGTTTCCAATTTTGAGCTCTAAAGCCAGTGAGCATCATGCAGTCACAGGCCCAAACCAGTTACAAAATTGCCAACCACTTGAGAAAAAGCAGCCTTTTCTGGTTCCCATCCATTCAGTAAATTCTTCTAATGGATAATTGCTATTTGGTGAATTAAGAACTTCCCAGTCTCATGAGAGAATTCTTTCAGCTACCGACACTGGTTTCCTCTGAACCTTGGTGACAGAACTATCCTAGACATTAGTTTTGCAAACCTGCGTGCTCCTCGTCCTGGTCTAAGGCGTGTTGGGTCCCCAACTTTAGAACACAAGGGATCACCAGAGCACCAACCACCCTCAACAAAGTTCCCAGGTTTTCGATGAAGGAGTTCTCTGTCAATCTTATCCAAAACGGGGTCATCTCGTTTGAACTTTCGGGCAAAGGGAGCATTGCTACGGATCATCTTTTTTGTATCGTTAAGGGTGAGGGTGTGTGGATGTTGTTTTGGAGGCATGTCCCATGCGATGTAGTGCAAATCATGGTTGACAGCAGTTGTTGCAAACTCTGGTACATTGCAGATGACTGTGTGAAAGTAACCTTCAGGAGTAGAAACAAAGTTCGTGTAGTACATAAGGAGGGTTCTTGGTAGGTTATCCCAACCCCATATCAAGTACTCCACAAATGCTCGTGACAGAACCATCCATGCTGAACCTGCAAAAATATTGCAACCATCATCATAATGAGAAATATTCTATGTTAAGAACTGCATAAGAATTCATTCCCAAATCCCCCCCCCCAGCATAAGATTGATCATATTCACTGTACTTTATGCCTCAGCAATTTGCTAATTTGACCTATGATATTTTCCTTTTATTGAGCTTAGCACTCGGGAAGCTCCCAAATGGAACAATTAAAGAAGAACATTTCCATGGACAGTTGAGATTGTAAATTCTAGGTCCATGGCTGAACTGTAGGACTTTTAGTGTTAACTGCCTGGTCCAACCAGTTATATCAAGATTCAGGAATGAAGAACAGTCAAAACTATTGGGTGGTTGACAACCACACCATTTTGACAGTTGGATTCTTCAAACCATTTGAAAATCAGACTCTCAAACTGTTGGACCATAAGTGCTTCAGTATAAGCATGCATAAGTAGTTCAATTGTAAGATATTGTTTTCATAGATTATAAATGTGTATTATGTTTGTCCTGAGTTTTTTGGGTCAGACCGTATAGACTGATGGACTAAATGATTGGACAATAGTCAGCATAGTGGAGGCTAGGATGATAGAAGATCCTAACCAGTTTTGATTCTTTTTGAAAACAATGTTCTATAGTGAGTCAATGCACAGCCTAAATACTAGAACATATAATAAATATCTGAAGTATATGATAGAATTAATACAACAAAAACCCCCTTTTTCCTAGAATGTAACTGCCTCCAGGTAATGTAGTTTCCACATTTCTTGTACCTAACACATTTTAAGAGACATTCCAGTACTTCAACAGAGTAAGGTATAACTAATAAGAAAATGGTATGGCTGATCGAGCAGAAATAGCAAACTTGGAATAATACTGAAGAATGAGGCATAAGTACTGATGAAATGCTCAAGTCAAGGCATTCATTTTTCACTAGACTCACTGTTGTTATCAACATATATCTATAGAGTGTACATCACCAAGGCCTCAATCACTTTTTCAGTGCCATAATTTCTTATTTTGGTGTAACATGCCCAATTTTCTGTTTACCTTGTCTGGTAAGTTAGATTAGCTATACAAGAAATGGACCAAAGAAAGATGGGAAAGAAATAGCTTGACACTTTCTTGCATTGATGTAAAGAGTTGCAGGTTCAATTTGAAATATGGGTCTCTCATAAACTTCATGTGAAGCAAAAGTATGAAAAACTAGTAATCCATCAATAAATTAAACTAGTTGTATCAAAGCAGAGTAGCAGCATGAGTGCTGACCAGTAAATAATTTAAATGCTGTAGGAAGTTCCCTTCTTTCAGTTGCAAAGAAAATCTCTGATTTAGTTGACATATAGAGTCCAGGGTCTACAATCAAAGGCTTTGCCCTTTGATCCCTGCACCATACAGCAACAAGATTTATCAGGTCCTGTAACATGGAGACCTGAGAAAGTAACTGACTGATGATCATGGTGTATTTAATTGAGAAAGATACGGCTTACTCCTTCCATCCTAGATTGCTCGAGTGCTCTATGAAATTCAGACTTCGGTCCAATGATGAAAACGCAAACAGAATATCTGCATCCATCAATTTGATCAGACAGGATTCTAAACCATAATTCTTAGTCATTACAAAATACAAACAAGATCGAAATTCTATTAATCCACATCATATTCATAGCATACCATCCTGTGTCATGAGAGGATAATCTGAAGCACTGAGGTTTATAAACCAATCCCAATCCTTGTTTTGCTTGAGAAGGATGGCACATGCATGAAGGGTATTGGAAACCATCGTGGGTCCTCTGTAAGTAACCATGTTAGCTTTGGTAATCATGTGTACATTCCCGACATTTGCGAACATGGTATCGTTCTCTACACGAGAAGCAAGCTCTAGTCGTTCTGCTGCAGGTGATTCCATGTCCAAATGAATGACATACTGGTTCAATGGGTGATAAAGCACACGGAGAGTCCTCCACAGCTTCTCCAGATCACCTTTGGATCCAGAGACCAGATACGCAAATCGAGGAATACGGGACTTGGGTGGTAGTGCTGGTGGAGGCAAAACTTTTGATTCAACAAAAGAAGGGATTGTCTGGTTTACAGAGACTTTTGATGGGAAGATTGAGAAAAGTGAATTGATTGTTGGCAGCGTTGATACAAGACCCATATTGAAGGCAGTAGCAAGGAGGAAAACCCCAACAAGGGAGCTTAGAACAAGTGGAAATACCCATTTCTTCTCCGTGCTCACTGGCTCCATTGTTCATGGGATTTGCTCAAATTCTCACATCATTTTCATTTTTAACTTCTTGTTCACCAAACTTCTTGCAACTCAATAAGCATTTTCCCACGAGTTGTGATGTGATAACTAAAAAACAAATTGAAAAGACATCTGTTAGATAATTCAAATGGTAAGAAAACAGAAAAGATTTGCAGACAGAAGAGGATGAACCTTCAAATTAATCCATCAGCTAAAACAATTCCTCCTTTCAAGAGCACAGGCATAGTTAAGAAAACCCGTATTTGAAATCACATCAATGAATTTTGAATATAGCATTCCTGACCTGTCTCAAAGACACGGGCCCATTCAAAGAAAACCACATTGAATTTTTATTGTCTGTTTAATGGTTGAATGATCTCATAAACAGAGGAACCAGATAATAAAGGATAGAACATGAACAATAATCCAATACCAGAATCCTTGCTTCACACATAATTATTGCAGATGAATGACAGAGATCAACAGAAGCAAACAAAATAGAGGATTATGAAAGAATCCCACAACCTAACTCATGATTTCTCGATTCATTATAGAAAACTAACAAAGAATTCAACAAATTGAAAACGCCAGGATAAGCACAAACGAAGAAGAAAGAAAAGAATAATCGGACACTCCAATATATTAATAAGATTAAAGCCCATCATCCATGGTCATCTAAATGAATCAGAATTCAAAAGGGAAGTACCTACGCAAAGAACCTGGTGTGATCGTGATGGTGCAACAAGAAAACCGTTCTTGGACGTCCAGATAAGAGAGAGAACTCAGAGAACGAAGAGGAGGAGAGAGAGAGGTTCAGGTTTTAAAATGTATTAAAACAGAAAATAGAATAAATCTCGCCAGCTTTCAGATTCGACCGTGAGACTTGGGTTTGCTCGGTTTTCTCAACTCCTGTTCCTCACACGGGGGAAAAAAGCATACGTGGACGTGTAGCGATTGACCTCCTAGATGAGGTCAACACGATTGGACGGCCCTGATATGCTGAATCGGTAATAGATCCTGTTGCAATCATCTGCTCCGGGATTAACGCCTGCCGACTCTAAACCTTTGCACCCTTTCTCCCGTTCTTATCATGGAGGATTGAGAAGGGCTATCCCAGTCAAAGAGAAAGTTGTGTAGATTCATCGTCATCAATTAACGTCTTTTGAAATTTGAATTTTTCAGCCCATCAATGCAGGATTTCGCTTCTAGAAGGGTACGTTAGTTGGTAACATGCCAGAAAATCAATAAAAGAATTCGCCTCTAAGGTGTTTGACAAAAGACTTCTTAGGGGACGCTCTAAATGGTCTTGACGAGAGGCAAGCTTCCAGAGTCTTGACTCAAATGTCTTGGCCTGGACCGACTGAGGAAGGGAAGCCTGACAAGGGGCTAGTCTCAGAACTTGACCCATTTGAGGCTAAACTTGTTTTGGAAAGCTTAAACGGGTATAAATATTCCTTGCAACGGCATCTTTCAATTATTAGCTGGTGTTTGTATCTGCTGGACCTAGAAAATTAGGCATTGGAACTGTTTCTTGTCATGCCAATATTGATTCCTGGGCTTTAAAACTTGTTTGGATTTGGGAAAAGTTACTCTGTTGAATCTATGACCTTCAGTGTTTCTGAAGTATTGTTGTTTGAACCCTTTCAGTTAAGAATTTTCACATCATAGGCGTGGTCAATTTGAAATTGCATGTATCCTTCACTAAGTCCCTGAATTTGAGAATCCTTGGGAGCTCTGTAATGAGAAGAGAATCAAATGTTCAAATCTGATAATGCTTTCAAAGAAGGATGGACAAAATAGAATTGAACTTTTCGTTTGGATTTTGTTGGACAAATAATATTCTAGTCTCAAAGCTAAAACTTTTCACTCAAAGATTCTGCTTCTCTACATCAGCATGCATGTCTTGGTACGTTAATTTTACTTGAGGATGGTTATTCTATGCATGTCATTAGTCAATCAGAGAAAACATCAGGACTGTTGTCCTTTGGGTTGTTACAGGTGGGATAGTTGCACCATATTGTCATTTCCTTAGAAAACTCTTGTTTCTGTCATCCAAGCGTTTGTGAGTTGGATTAGGTGAACTAGATATTTATGACTTCAGATAGATACAAAAGAAATTTCTTTGTTAATAAAGATTATCATCCACTCTTAAACTTTTTTCTGTGTTCTAATAATATGATATTTAAGAGTTAATATATGTTTATTTTCTAATTGTCTTAGTATCACAGATATATACTCAGGATACAGCTTTGGTTGGTCTCAGTTCCAACTAATTCAGCCAACCAGTAAGAGGTCTGGGATGTTGGTTTTCCAAATTGACCATATACCAGAAAATCCCAACTAAGTTTGGTAAGATAAAATTTAGTGACTTTGAACTTCCCAATAAGAAGATAGAATTTCACTTAGGGGGCTTGGTTTCATCATGTTTGTTTTACTTATTTCTGTACATCTATAGTTTATAAAACCCCAAGTTCTACCTTGACCTAATCCGTAACAACTTAACTAATTCTAGGCTAACTCATGCAGGGTCAGATTACCTTTGGTAACACTTAATGTCCAGATTGATTGGAGTTGGTAAACAGAATACTTTGTTCTTAAGCTAGTCAAGTTAGAGTTCTTCTGTTATTTTTTTCTACTGGGGGAACCAGGGGGTCCAAATCCAACCACAACTATTGGTAGTGCTCTATACCGCAAGGGATGGGAATATGTAGGATTGACCAAGTTGGTGGGGACTCAAACATGACTAGTGTTCTACTGCGTCTATTAAATTTTTAAGAATTAGCTGAGTGTTGGTATGTTTACCATTGAAAATTTGATACATATAAAATACATAAGTGGGAGATTTACTTTCTCCATAAAAAACAAGACTACTTATATTAGAATATTACAATAAACAAACTACCAAAACTGCAAAATATACACAATAATATCATAATAGCGTCTTTGGCATGCCAAAGGCACTTCTGTAGTCTGTTCATTTTGTTGGATTTTTGTGGATGGTTTATTTGGCCTTAATGTGGTCCAAGCTGCCCAATTTGCACCAGGTGCCTGCTTGCAGACATGTAGAGAGGATGTATTAATCTATGCTTCAATTGCATGCCAAAAAAATTATGGTGGCAGGTACTATGATTTAGACATCCAACCATCCGGCCTTAATGTGGTCCAAGCTACCCAATTTGCACCAGGTGCATGCTTGCAGACATGTAGGGAGGATGTATTAATCTATGCTTCAATTGCATGCCAAAAAAATTATGGTGGCAGGTACTATGATTTAGACATCCATCATATCATATGGGTTAAATGGAGAAAGTAAAGAAGGAAGGGTTTAAAAAGACCCTGGAGAAAATTGCAGAAAATTGCCTTTCTAGTGTCAACTCCAGTGTGATGTATAATGTTGAGAAAACCCCCTGTGCTTTGGCTACATTAATAGAGATGAGATTTGCAGTGACCACCTTGTACACCCCTTTAATTAAAAGAAAAATACAAAAATAATGGTCCTAGATTTGGACTCTGAATCCCACCATCAGAATTCTCTCAAATTATGGTAGAATCCTACTTCCAAGTCCAACCTGCACATCAATCCCTTAAAGCCCCAACCCCCATCCCCATCTGAATGTTATGGGAGCCCCTCCTTTATTGACAGCTAAAACACTACCTTTGCTGGTTCTGTTTTTTGATCTTGGAAGCATTGTACCTTGATTGGTCCTCTCGAGCCAAGGTTACACAACCCAGTCGAGCTTATAGGCCCACGTCAGAGACTGGATCACTTGATGAACCCCCCCCCCCCTTAGTTGGTTGTCACTTGTCCATGTGTGGAGCCATGTACACTGAAGCTACACTAGAGGGGGTATGATGAGAAGTTGGAAACTTAAGCCCGCATTAGCTTGTTCAGGTCCTCAGTGCTTGCATATACTCGAGGATCATTAGTTCAACTTGAAGGCTGAAGGCTGAAGCACACAACTTTTCATTCCCTAAGCCATACAGTTTGTGTTCGAGCATAAATCTTTTTTGGGTATCCCCCCCCCCCCCCCGGCTTTACCTGTTATGATCTGATTAGGTCTCACTGATGGGAGTAAGCAAGGTGGAAGTTTTTGGGATGATTAAAGTACATGCAAAGGGATGCTCAAAGGGTTACTGTTTGAGCTTCGTCCATGGATAATTGGAAGATCATGCATGAATCATATTTCATTGTTTTCCCCCTCAAAGGAATCATTATAGAAAATTGAAGCTTCCATCTCACGTCTAAGGATTTTCCTTTTATGATGATAAACCCAAAAGTATTAAATGCCCAGTGTTAAGCTCATGTATTGAAGTAACCAGGGTAGATCAAATCCTTCCAAGGATTTTTTGATGACATTAAATTTATGTCCAAAAACCTAGTACTACAAAACTGTCAACTATGACACTAGTAAAGTTTCAAAACCAGAGATGTAAATGGATCAAATTCAACTGACTGTTGAAGAAGTATAGCTATCTTAGGTACACCAAAACTAGTTCCCCTAATCTGAATCAGGTCACTCCTCCAAACTGGGGCATCTGAACATTAGAATGAATATAAAGACTTAGAAGACTCACACAAGATTATTGGACCTTAGAT